>NC_048582.1:74096690-74203308 GCF_013265735.2 Oncorhynchus mykiss | reverse complement strand
TTCTCCCTGTATATGGCCTCGTTTAATCACCCCAACTACCCTGTACCCCGGAACACTGACTCAGTACCGGTTCTCCCTGTATATGGCCTCGTTTAATCACCCCAACTACCTCGTACCCCGGAACACTGACTCAGTACCGGTTCTCCCTGTATATGGCCTCGTTTAATCACCCCAACTACCCTGTACCCCGGAACACTGACTCAGTACCGGTTCTCCCTGTATATGGCCTTGTTTAATCACCCCAACTACCCTGTACCCCGGAACACTGACTCAGTACCGGTTCTCCCTGTATATGGCCTCGTTTAATCACCCCAACTACCCTGTACCCCGGAACACTGACTCAGTACCGGTTCTCCCTGTATATGGCCTCGTTTAATCACCCCAACTACCCTGTACCCCGGAACACTGACTCAGTACCGGTTCTCCCTGTATATGGCCTTGTTTAATCACCCCAACTACCCTGTACCCCGGAACACTGACTCAGTACCGGTTCTCCCTGTATATGGCCTCGTTTAATCACCCCAACTACCCTGTACCCCGGGACACTGAGTCATTACCGGTTCTCCCTGTATATGGCCTCGTTTAATCACCCCGACTACCTCGTACCCCGGAACACTGACTCATTACCGGTTCTCCCTGTATATGGCCTCGTTTAATCACCCCGACTACCTCGTACCCCGGAACACTGACTCAGTACCGGTTCTCCCTGTATATGGCCTCGTTTCATCACCCCAACTTCCCTGTACCCCGGAACACTGACTCAGTACCGGTTCTCCCTGTATATGGCCTCGTTTAATCACCCCAACTACCTCGTACCCCGGAACACTGACTCAGTACCGGTTCTCCCTGTATATGGCCTCGTTTAATCACCCCAACTACCTCGTACCGCGGAACACTGACTCAGTACCGGTTCGCCCTGTATATGGCCTCGTTTAATCACCCCAACTACCCTGTACCCCGGGACACTGACTCATTACCGGTTCTCCCTGTATATGGCCTCGTTTAATCACCCCAACTACCCTGTACCCCGGGACACTGACTCATTACCGGTTCTCCCTGTATATGGCCTCGTTTAATCACCCCGACTACCTCGTACCCCGGAACACTGACTCATTACCGGTTCTCCCTGTATATGGCCTCGTTTAATCACCCCGACTACCTCGTACCCCGGAACACTGACTCAGTACCGGTTCTCCCTGTATATGGCCTCGTTTCATCACCCCAACTTCCCTGTACCCCGGAACACTGACTCAGTACCGGTTCTCCCTGTATATGGCCTCGTTTAATCACCCCAACTACCTCGTACCCCGGAACACTGACTCAGTACCGGTTCTACCTGTATATGGCCTCGTTTAATCACCCCAACTACCCTGTACCCCGGGACACTGAGTCATTACTGGTTCTCCCTGTATATGGCCTCGTTTAATCACCCCGACTACCACGTACCCCGGAACACTGACTCATTACCGGTTCTCCCTGTATATGGCCTCGTTTAATCACCCCGACTACCTCGTACCCCGGAACACTGACTCAGTACCGGATCTCCCTGTATATGGCCTCGTTTCATCAGCCCAACTACCCCGTACCCCGGAACACTGACTCAGTACCGGTTCTCCTTGTATATGGCCTCGTTTAATCACCCCAACTACCTCGTACCCCGGAACACTGACTCAGTACCGGTTCTCCCTGTATATGGCCTCGTTTAATCACCCCAACTACCCCGTACCCCGGAACACTGACTCAGTACCGGTTCTCCCTGTATATGGCCTCGTTTAATCACCCCAACTACCCTGTACCCCGGAACACTGACTCAGTACCGGTTCTCCCTGTATATGGCCTCGTTTAATCACCCCAACTACCTCGTACCCCGGAACACTGACTCAGTACCGGTTCTCCCTGTATATGGCCTCGTTTAATCACCCCAACTACCCTGTACCCCGGAACACTGACACAGTACCGGTTCTCCCTGTATATGGCCTTGTTTAATCACCCCAACTACCCTGTACCCCGGAACACTGACTCAGTACCGGTTCTCCCTGTATATGGCCTCGTTTAATCACCCCAACTACCTCGTACCCCGGAACACTGACTCAGTACCGGTTCTCCCTGTATATGGCCTCGTTTCATCACCCCAACTACCCTGTACCCCGGGACACTGACTCATTACCGGTTCTCCCTGTATATGGCCTCGTTTAATCACCCCGACTACCTCGTACCCCGGAACACTGACTCATTACCGGTTCTCCCTGTATATGGCCTCGTTTAATCACCCCGACTACCTCGTACCCCGGAACACTGACTCAGTACCGGTTCTCCCTGTATATGGCCTCGTTTCATCACCCCAACTTCCCTGTACCCCGGAACACTGACTCAGTACCGGTTCTCCCTGTATATGGCCTCGTTTAATCACCCCAACTACCTCGTACCCCGGAACACTGACTCAGTACCGGTTCTCCCTGTATATGGCCTCGTTTAATCACCCCAACTACCCTGTACCCCGGAACACTGACTCAGTACCGGTTCTCCCTGTATATGGCCTCGTTTAATCACCCCAACTACCTCGTACCCTGGAACACTGACTCAGTACCGGTTCTCCCTGTATATGGCCTCGTTTAATCACCCCAACTACCCTGTACCCCGGAACACTGACTCAGTACCGGTTCTCCCTGTATATGGCCTCGTTTAATCACCCCAACTACCTCGTACCCCGGAACACTGACTCAGTACCGGTTCTCCCTGTATATGGCCTCGTTTCATCACCCCAACTACCCTGTACCCCGGGACACTGACTCATTACCGGTTCTCCCTGTATATGGCCTCGTTTAATCACCCCGACTACCTCGTACCCCGGAACACTGACTCATTACCGGTTCTCCCTGTATATGGCCTCGTTTAATCACCCCGACTACCTCGTACCCCGGAACACTGACTCAGTACCGGTTCTCCCTGTATATGGCCTCGTTTCATCACCCCAACTTCCCTGTACCCCGGAACACTGACTCAGTACCGGTTCTCCCTGTATATGGCCTCGTTTAATCACCCCAACTACCTCGTACCCCGGAACACTGACTCAGTACCGGTTCTCCCTGTATATGGCCTCGTTTAATCACCCCAACTACCCTGTACCCCGGAACACTGACTCAGTACCGGTTCTCCCTGTATATGGCCTCGTTTAATCACCCCAACTACCTCGTACCCTGGAACACTGACTCAGTACCGGTTCTCCCTGTATATGGCCTCGTTTAATCACCCCAACTACCCTGTACCCCGGAACACTGACTCAGTACCGGTTCTCCCTGTATATGGCCTCGTTTAATCACCCCAACTACCTCGTACCCCGGAACACTGACTCAGTACCGGTTCTCCCTGTATATGGCCTCGTTTAATCACCCCGACTACCTCGTACCCCGGAACACTGACTCAGTACCGGTTCTCCCTGTATATGGCCTCGTTTAATCACCCCAACTACCTCGTACCCCGGAACACTGACTCAGTACCGGTTCTCCCTGTATATGGCCTCGTTTAATCACCCCAACTACCCTGTACCCCGGAACACTGACTCAGTTCCGGTTCTCCCTGTATATGGCCTCGTTTAATCACCCCAACTACCTCGTACCCCGGAACACTGACTCAGTACCGGTTCTCCCTGTATATGGCCTCGTTTAATCACCCCAACTACCCTGTACCCCGGAACACTGACTCAGTACCGGTTCTCCCTGTATATGGCCTTGTTTAATCACCCCAACTACCCTGTACCCCGGAACACTGACTCAGTACCGGTTCTCCCTGTATATGGCCTCGTTTAATCACCCCAACTACCCTGTACCCCGGAACACTGACTCAGTACCGGTTCTCCCTGTATATGGCCTCGTTTAATCACCCCAACTACCCTGTACCCCGGAACACTGACTCAGTACCGGTTCTCCCTGTATATGGCCTCGTTTAATCACCCCAACTACCTCGTACCCCGGAACACTGACTCAGTACCGGTTCTCCCTGTATATGGCCTCGTTTAATCACCCCAACTACCCTGTACCCCGGAACACTGACTCAGTACCGATTCTCCCTGTATATGGCCTCGTTTAATCACCCCAACTACCTCGTACCCTGGAACACTGACTCAGTACCGGTTCTCCCTGTATATGGACTCGTTTAATCACCCCAACTACCCTGTACCTCGGAACACTGACTCAGTACCGGTTCTCCCTGTGTATGGCCTCGTTTAATCACCCCAACTACCCTGTACCCCGGAACACTGACTCAGTACCGGTTCTCCCTGTATATGGCCTCGTTTAATCACCCCAACTACCCTGTACCCCGGAACACTGACTCAGTACCGGTTCTCCCTGTATATGGCCTCGTTTAATCACCCCAACTACCCTGTACCCCGGAACACTGACTCAGTACCGGTTCTCCCTGTATATGGCCTCGTTTAATCACCCCAACTACCCTGTACCCCGGGACACTGACTCATTACCGGTTCTCCCTGTATATGGCCTCGTTTAATCACCCCGACTACCTCGTACCCCGGAACACTGAGTCATTACCGGTTCTCCCTGTATATGGCCTTGTTTAATCACCCCGACTACCTCGTACCCTGGAACACTGACTCAGTACCGGTTCTCCCTGTATATGGCCTCGTTTAATCACCCCAACTACCTCGTACCCTGGAACACTGACTCAGTACCGGTTCTCCCTGTATATGGCCTCGTTTAATCACCCCAACTACCCTGTACCCCGGAACACTGACTCAGTACCGGTTCTCCCTGTATATGGCCTCGTTTAATCACCCCAACTACCTCGTACCCCGGAACACTGACTCAGTACCGGTTCTCCCTGTATATGGCCTCGTTTAATCACCCCGACTACCTCGTACCCCGGAACACTGACTCAGTACCGGTTCTCCCTGTATATGGCCTCGTTTAATCACCCCAACTACCTCGTACCCTGGAACACTGACTCAGTACCGGTTCTCCCTGTATATGGCCTCGTTTAATCACCCCAACTACCCTGTACCCCGGAACACTGACTCAGTACCGGTTCTCCCTGTATATGGCCTCGTTTAATCACCCCAACTACCTCGTACCCCGGAACACTGACTCAGTACCGGTTCTCCCTGTATATGGCCTCGTTTAATCACCCCGACTACCTCGTACCCCGGAACACTGACTCAGTACCGGTTCTCCCTGTATATGGCCTCGTTTAATCACCCCAACTACCTCGTACCCCGGAACACTGACTCAGTACCGGTTCTCCCTGTATATGGCCTCGTTTAATCACCCCAACTACCCTGTACCCCGGAACACTGACTCAGTTCCGGTTCTCCCTGTATATGGCCTCGTTTAATCACCCCAACTACCTCGTACCCCGGAACACTGACTCAGTACCGGTTCTCCCTGTATATGGCCTCGTTTAATCACCCCAACTACCCTGTACCCCGGAACACTGACTCAGTACCGGTTCTCCCTGTATATGGCCTCGTTTAATCACCCCAACTACCCTGTACCCCGGAACACTGACTCAGTACCGGTTCTCCCTGTATATGGCCTCGTTTAATCACCCCAACTACCCTGTACCCCGGAACACTGACTCAGTACCGGTTCTCCCTGTATATGGCCTCGTTTAATCACCCCAACTACCCTGTACCCCGGAACACTGACTCAGTACCGGTTCTCCCTGTATATGGCCTCGTTTAATCACCCCAACTACCTCGTACCCCGGAACACTGACTCAGTACCGGTTCTCCCTGTATATGGCCTCGTTTAATCACCCCAACTACCCTGTACCCCGGAACACTGACTCAGTACCGATTCTCCCTGTATATGGCCTCGTTTAATCACCCCAACTACCTCGTACCCTGGAACACTGACTCAGTACCGGTTCTCCCTGTATATGGACTCGTTTAATCACCCCAACTACCCTGTACCTCGGAACACTGACTCAGTACCGGTTCTCCCTGTATATGGCCTCGTTTAATCACCCCAACTACCCTGTACCCCGGAACACTGACTCAGTACCGGTTCTCCCTGTATATGGCCTCGTTTAATCACCCCAACTACCCTGTACCCCGGAACACTGACTCAGTACCGGTTCTCCCTGTATATGGCCTCGTTTAATCACCCCAACTACCCTGTACCCCGGAACACTGACTCAGTACCGGTTCTCCCTGTATATGGCCTCGTTTAATCACCCCAACTACCCTGTACCCCGGGACACTGACTCATTACCGGTTCTCCCTGTATATGGCCTCGTTTAATCACCCCGACTACCTCGTACCCCGGGACACTGACTCATTACCGGTTCTCCCTGTATATGGCCTCGTTTAATCACCCCGACTACCTCGTACCCCGGAACACTGAGTCATTACCGGTTCTCCCTGTATATGGCCTTGTTTAATCACCCCGACTACCTCGTACCCTGGAACACTGACTCAGTACCGGTTCTCCCTGTATATGGCCTCGTTTAATCACCCCAACTACCTCGTACCCCGGAACACTGACTCAGTACCGGTTCTCCCTGTATATGGCCTCGTTTAATCACCCCAACTACCCTGTACCCCGGAACACTGACTCAGTACCGGTTCTCCCTGTATATGGCCTCGTTTAATCACCCCAACTACCTCGTACCCCGGAACACTGACTCAGTACCGGTTCTCCCTGTATATGGCCTCGTTTAATCACCCCAACTACCCTGTACCCCGGAACACTGACTCAGTACCGGTTCTCCCTGTATATGGCCTTGTTTAATCACCCCAACTACCCTGTACCCCGGAACACTGACTCAGTACCGGTTCTCCCTGTATATGGCCTCGTTTAATCACCCCAACTACCCTGTACCCCGGAACACTGACTCAGTACCGGTTCTCCCTGTATATGGCCTCGTTTAATCACCCCAACTACCCTGTACCCCGGAACACTGACTCAGTACCGGTTCTCCCTGTATATGGCCTTGTTTAATCACCCCAACTACCCTGTACCCCGGAACACTGACTCAGTACCGGTTCTCCCTGTATATGGCCTCGTTTAATCACCCCAACTACCCTGTACCCCGGGACACTGAGTCATTACCGGTTCTCCCTGTATATGGCCTCGTTTAATCACCCCGACTACCTCGTACCCCGGAACACTGACTCATTACCGGTTCTCCCTGTATATGGCCTCGTTTAATCACCCCGACTACCTCGTACCCCGGAACACTGACTCAGTACCGGTTCTCCCTGTATATGGCCTCGTTTCATCACCCCAACTTCCCTGTACCCCGGAACACTGACTCAGTACCGGTTCTCCCTGTATATGGCCTCGTTTAATCACCCCAACTACCTCGTACCCCGGAACACTGACTCAGTACCGGTTCTCCCTGTATATGGACTCGTTTAATCACCCCAACTACCCTGTACCTCGGAACACTGACTCAGTACCGGTTCTCCCTGTATATGGCCTCGTTTAATCACCCCAACTACCCTGTACCCCGGAACACTGACTCAGTACCGGTTCTCCCTGTATATGGCCTCGTTTAATCACCCCAACTACCCTGTACCCCGGAACACTGACTCAGTACCGGTTCTCCCTGTATATGGCCTCGTTTAATCACCCCAACTACCCTGTACCCCGGAACACTGACTCAGTACCGGTTCTCCCTGTATATGGCCTTGTTTAATCACCCCAACTACCCTGTACCCCGGAACACTGACTCAGTACCGGTTCTCCCTGTATATGGCCTCGTTTAATCACCCCAACTACCCTGTACCCCGGAACACTGACTCAGTACCGGTTCTCCCTGTATATGGCCTCGTTTAATCACCCCAACTACCCTGTACCCCGGAACACTGACTCAGTACCGGTTCTCCCTGTATATGGCCTTGTTTAATCACCCCAACTACCCTGTACCCCGGAACACTGACTCAGTACCGGTTCTCCCTGTATATGGCCTCGTTTAATCACCCCAACTACCCTGTACCCCGGGACACTGAGTCATTACCGGTTCTCCCTGTATATGGCCTCGTTTAATCACCCCGACTACCTCGTACCCCGGAACACTGACTCATTACCGGTTCTCCCTGTATATGGCCTCGTTTAATCACCCCGACTACCTCGTACCCCGGAACACTGACTCAGTACCGGTTCTCCCTGTATATGGCCTCGTTTCATCACCCCAACTTCCCTGTACCCCGGAACACTGACTCAGTACCGGTTCTCCCTGTATATGGCCTCGTTTAATCACCCCAACTACCTCGTACCCCGGAACACTGACTCAGTACCGGTTCTCCCTGTATATGGCCTCGTTTAATCACCCCAACTACCTCGTACCGCGGAACACTGACTCAGTACCGGTTCGCCCTGTATATGGCCTCGTTTAATCACCCCAACTACCCTGTACCCCGGGACACTGACTCATTACCGGTTCTCCCTGTATATGGCCTCGTTTAATCACCCCAACTACCCTGTACCCCGGGACACTGACTCATTACCGGTTCTCCCTGTATATGGCCTCGTTTAATCACCCCGACTACCTCGTACCCCGGAACACTGACTCATTACCGGTTCTCCCTGTATATGGCCTCGTTTAATCACCCCGACTACCTCGTACCCCGGAACACTGACTCAGTACCGGTTCTCCCTGTATATGGCCTCGTTTCATCACCCCAACTTCCCTGTACCCCGGAACACTGACTCAGTACCGGTTCTCCCTGTATATGGCCTCGTTTAATCACCCCAACTACCTCGTACCCCGGAACACTGACTCAGTACCGGTTCTCCCTGTATATGGCCTCGTTTAATCACCCCAACTACCCCGTACCCCGGAACACTGACTCAGTACCGGTTCTCCCTGTATATGGCCTCGTTTAATCACCCCAACTACCCTGTACCCCGGAACACTGACTCAGTACCGGTTCTCCCTGTATATGGCCTCGTTTAATCACCCCAACTACCTCGTACCCCGGAACACTGACTCAGTACCGGTTCTCCCTGTATATGGCCTCGTTTAATCACCCCAACTACCCTGTACCCCGGAACACTGACACAGTACCGGTTCTCCCTGTATATGGCCTTGTTTAATCACCCCAACTACCCTGTACCCCGGAACACTGACTCAGTACCGGTTCTCCCTGTATATGGCCTCGTTTAATCACCCCAACTACCTCGTACCCCGGAACACTGACTCAGTACCGGTTCTCCCTGTATATGGCCTCGTTTCATCACCCCAACTACCCTGTACCCCGGGACACTGACTCATTACCGGTTCTCCCTGTATATGGCCTCGTTTAATCACCCCGACTACCTCGTACCCCGGAACACTGACTCATTACCGGTTCTCCCTGTATATGGCCTCGTTTAATCACCCCGACTACCTCGTACCCCGGAACACTGACTCAGTACCGGTTCTCCCTGTATATGGCCTCGTTTCATCACCCCAACTTCCCTGTACCCCGGAACACTGACTCAGTACCGGTTCTCCCTGTATATGGCCTCGTTTAATCACCCCAACTACCTCGTACCCTGGAACACTGACTCAGTACCGGTTCTCCCTGTATATGGCCTCGTTTAATCACCCCAACTACCCTGTACCCCGGAACACTGACTCAGTACCGGTTCTCCCTGTATATGGCCTCGTTTAATCACCCCAACTACCTCGTACCCTGGAACACTGACTCAGTACCGGTTCTCCCTGTATATGGCCTCGTTTAATCACCCCAACTACCCTGTACCCCGGAACACTGACTCAGTACCGGTTCTCCCTGTATATGGCCTCGTTTAATCACCCCAACTACCTCGTACCCCGGAACACTGACTCAGTACCGGTTCTCCCTGTATATGGCCTCGTTTCATCACCCCAACTACCCTGTACCCCGGGACACTGACTCATTACCGGTTCTCCCTGTATATGGCCTCGTTTAATCACCCCGACTACCTCGTACCCCGGAACACTGACTCATTACCGGTTCTCCCTGTATATGGCCTCGTTTAATCACCCCGACTACCTCGTACCCCGGAACACTGACTCAGTACCGGTTCTCCCTGTATATGGCCTCGTTTCATCACCCCAACTTCCCTGTACCCCGGAACACTGACTCAGTACCGGTTCTCCCTGTATATGGCCTCGTTTAATCACCCCAACTACCTCGTACCCCGGAACACTGACTCAGTACCGGTTCTCCCTGTATATGGCCTCGTTTAATCACCCCAACTACCCTGTACCCCGGAACACTGACTCAGTACCGGTTCTCCCTGTATATGGCCTCGTTTAATCACCCCAACTACCTCGTACCCTGGAACACTGACTCAGTACCGGTTCTCCCTGTATATGGCCTCGTTTAATCACCCCAACTACCCTGTACCCCGGAACACTGACTCAGTACCGGTTCTCCCTGTATATGGCCTCGTTTAATCACCCCAACTACCTCGTACCCCGGAACACTGACTCAGTACCGGTTCTCCCTGTATATGGCCTCGTTTCATCACCCCAACTACCCTGTACCCCGGGACACTGACTCATTACCGGTTCTCCCTGTATATGGCCTCGTTTAATCACCCCGACTACCTCGTACCCCGGAACACTGACTCATTACCGGTTCTCCCTGTATATGGCCTCGTTTAATCACCCCGACTACCTCGTACCCCGGAACACTGACTCATTACCGGTTCTCCCTGTATATGGCCTCGTTTAATCACCCCGACTACCTCGTACCCCGGAACACTGACTCAGTACCGGTTCTCCCTGTATATGGCCTCGTTTCATCACCCCAACTTCCCTGTACCCCGGAACACTGACTCAGTACCGGTTCTCCCTGTATATGGCCTCGTTTAATCACCCCAACTACCTCGTACCCCGGAACACTGACTCAGTACCGGTTCTCCCTGTATATGGCCTCGTTTAATCACCCCAACTACCCTGTACCCCGGAACACTGACTCAGTACCGGTTCTCCCTGTATATGGCCTCGTTTAATCACCCCAACTACCTCGTACCCTGGAACACTGACTCAGTACCGGTTCTCCCTGTATATGGCCTCGTTTAATCACCCCAACTACCCTGTACCCCGGAACACTGACACAGTACCGGTTCTCCCTGTATATGGCCTTGTTTAATCACCCCAACTACCCTGTACCCCGGAACACTGACTCAGTACCGGTTCTCCCTGTATATGGCCTCGTTTAATCACCCCAACTACCTCGTACCCCGGAACACTGACTCAGTACCGGTTCTCCCTGTATATGGCCTCGTTTCATCACCCCAACTACCCTGTACCCCGGGACACTGACTCATTACCGGTTCTCCCTGTATATGGCCTCGTTTAATCACCCCGACTACCTCGTACCCCGGAACACTGACTCATTACCGGTTCTCCCTGTATATGGCCTCGTTTAATCACCCCAACTACCTCGTACCGCGGAACACTGACTCAGTACCGGTTCGCTGTGTATATGGCCTCGTTTAATCAGCCCAACTACCCTGTACCCCGGGACACTGACTCATTACCGGTTCTTCCTGTATATGGCCTTGTTTAATCACCCCAACTACCCTGTACCCCGGAACACTGACTCAGTACCGGTTCTCCCTGTATATGGCCTCGTTTAATCACCCCGACTACCTCGTACCCCGGAACACTGACTCAGTACCGGTTCTCCCTGTATATGGCCTCGTTTTATCACTCCAACTACCCTGTACCCCGGAACACTGACTCATTACCGGTTCTCCCTGTATATGGCCTCGTTTAATCACCCCAACTACCTCGTACCCCGGAACACTGACTCAGTACCGGTTCTCCCTGTATATGGCCTCGTTTAATCACCCCAACTACCCTGTACCCCGGAACACTGACTCAATACCGGTTCTCCCTGTATATGGCCTCGTTTAATCACCCCAACTACCTCGTACCCTGGAACACTGACTCAGTACCGGTTCTTCCTGTATATGGCCTCGTTTAATCACCCCAACTACCTCGTACCGCGGAACACTGACTCAGTACCGGTTCGCTGTGTATATGGCCTCGTTTAATCACCCCAACTACCCTGTACCCCGGGACAATGACTCATTACCGGTTCTTCCTGTATATGGCCTTGTTTAATCACCCCGACTACCTCGTACCCCGGAACACTTACTCAGTACCGGTTCTCCCTGTATATGGCCTTGTTTAATCACCCCGACTACCTCGTACCCCGGAACACTGACTCAGTACCGGATCTCCCTGTATATGGCCTCGTTTCATCACCCCAACTACCCCGTACCCCGGAACACTGACTCAGTACCGGTTCTCCCTGTATATGGCCTCGTTTAATCACCCCAACTACCTCGTACCCCGGAACACTGACTCAGTACCGGTTCTCCCTGTATATGGCCTCGTTTAATCACCCCAACTACCCTGTACCCCGGAACACTGACTCAGTACCGGTTCTCCCTGTATATGGCCTTGTTTAATCACTCCAACTACCCTGTACCCCGGAACACTGACTCAGTACCGGTTCTCCCTGTATATGGCCTCGTTTAATCACCCCAACTACCTCGTACCCCGGAACACTGACTCAGTACCGGTTCTCCCTGTATATGGCCTCGTTTAATCACCCCAACTACCCTGTACCCCGGGACACTGACTCATTACCGGTTCTCCCTGTATATGGCCTCGTTTAATCACCCCGACTACCTCGTACCCCGGAACACTGACTCAGTACCGGTTCTCCCTGTATATGGCCTCGTTTAATCACCCCAACTACCCTGTACCCCGGGACACTGACTCATTACCGGTTCTCCCTGTATATGGCCTCGTTTAATCACCCCGACTACCTCGTACCCCGGAACACTGACTCATTACCGGTTCTCCCTGTATATGGCCTCGTTTAATCACCCCGACTAACTCGTACCCGGAACACTGACTCAGTACCGGTTCTCCCTGTATATGGCCTCGTTTTATCACCCCAACTACCCTGTACCCCGGAACACTGACTCATTACCGGTTCTCCCTGTATATGGCCTCGTTTAATCACCCCAACTACCTCGTACCCCGGAACACTGACTCATTACCGGTTCTCCCTGTATATGGCCTCGTTTAATCACCCCAACTACCCTGTACCCCGGGACACTGACTCATTACCGGTTCTCCCTGTATATGGCCTCGTTTAATCACCCCGACTACCTCGTACCCCGGAACACTGACTCAGTACCGGTTCTCCCTGTATATGGCCTCGTTTAATCACCCCAACTACCCTGTACCCCGGGACACTGACTCATTACCGGTTCTCCCTGTATATGGCCTCGTTTAATCACCCCGACTACCTCGTACCCCGGAACACTGACTCATTACCGGTTCTCCCTGTATATGGCCTCGTTTAATCACCCCGACTACCTCGTACCCGGAACACTGACTCAGTACCGGTTCTCCCTGTATATGGCCTCGTTTTATCACCCCAACTACCCTGTACCCCGGAACACTGACTCATTACCGGTTCTCCCTGTATATGGCCTCGTTTAATCACCCCAACTACCTCGTACCCCGGAACACTGACTCAGTACCGGTTCTCCCTGTATATGGCCTCGTTTAATCACCCCAACTACCCTGTACCCCGGAACACTGACTCAGTACCGGTTCTCCCTGTATATGGCCTCGTTTAATCACCCCAACTACCTCGTACCCCGGAACACTGACTCAGTACCGGTTCTCCCTGTATATGGCCTCGTTTAATCACCCCAACTACCCTGTACCCCGGAACACTAACTCAGTACCGGTTCTCCCTGTATATGGCCTTGTTTAATCACCCCAACTACCCTGTACCCCGGAACACTGACTCAGTACCGGTTCTCCCTGTATATGGCCTCGTTTAATCACCCCAACTACCTCGTACCCCGGAACACTGACTCAGTACCGGTTCTCCCTGTATATGGCCTCGTTTAATCACCCCAACTACCCTGTACCCCGGGACACTGACTCATTACCGGTTCTCCCTGTATATGGCCTCGTTTAATCACCCCGACTACCTCGTACCCCGGAACACTGACTCATTACCGGTTCTCCCTGTATATGGCCTCGTTTAATCATCCCCAACTACCCTGTACCCCGGGACACTGACTCATTACCGGTTCTCCCTGTATATGGCCTCGTTTAATCACCCCGACTACCTCGTACCCCGGAACACTGACTCATTACCGGTTCTCCCTGTATATGGCCTCGTTTAATCACCCCGACTACCTCGTACCCCGGAACACTGACTCAGTACCGGTTCTCCCTGTATATGGCCTCGATTCATCACCCCAACTTCCCTGTACCCCGGAACACTGACTCAGTACCGGTTCTCCCTGTATATGGCCTCGTTTAATCACCCCAACTACCTCGTACCCCGGAACACTGACTCAGTACCGGTTCTCCCTGTATATGGCCTCGTTTAATCACCCCAACTACCCTGTACCCCGGAACACTGACTCAGTACCGGTTCTCCCTGTATATGGCCTCGTTTAATAACCCCAAATACCCTGTACCCCGGAACACTGACTCAGTACCGGTTCTCCCTGTATATGGCCTCGTTTAATCACCCCAACTACCTCGTACCGCGGAACACTGACTCAGTACCGGTTCGCTGTGTATATGGCCTCGTTTAATCACCCCAACTACCCTGTACCCCGGGACACTGACTCATTACCGGTTCTTCCTGTATATGGCCTCGTTTAATCACCCCAACTACCTCGTACCGCGGAACACTGACTCAGTACCGGTTCGCTGTGTATATGGCCTCGTTTAATCACCCCAACTACCCTGTACCCCGGGACACTGACTCATTACCGGTTCTTCCTGTATATGGCCTTGTTTAATCACCCCAACTACCCTGTACCCCGGAACACTGACTCAGTACCGGTTCTCCCTGTATATGGCCTCGTTTAATCACCCCGACTACCTCGTACCCCGGAACACTGACTCAGTACCGGTTCTCCCTGTATATGGCCTCGTTTTATCACTCCAACTACCCTGTACCCCGGAACACTGACTCATTACCGGTTCTCCCTGTATATGGCCTCGTTTAATCACCCCAACTACCTCGTACCCCGGAACACTGACTCAGTACCGGTTCTCCCTGTATATGGCCTCGTTTAATCACCCCAACTACCCTGTACCCCGGAACACTGACTCAATACCGGTTCTCCCTGTATATGGCCTCGTTTAATCACCCCAACTACCTCGTACCCTGGAACACTGACTCAGTACCGGTTCTTCCTGTATATGGCCTCGTTTAATCACCCCAACTACCTCGTACCGCGGAACACTGACTCAGTACCGGTTCGCTGTGTATATGGCCTCGTTTAATCACCCCAACTACCCTGTACCCCGGGACAATGACTCATTACCGGTTCTTCCTGTATATGGCCTCGTTTAATCACCCCGACTACCTCGTACCCCGGAACACTTAATCAGTACCGGTTCTCCCTGTATATGGCCTTGTTTAATCACCCCGACTACCTCGTACCCCGGAACACTGACTCAGTACCGGATCTCCCTGTATATGGCCTCGTTTCATCACCCCAACTACCCCGTACCCCGGAACACTGACTCAGTACCGGTTCTCCCTGTATATGGCCTCGTTTAATCACCCCAACTACCTCGTACCCCGGAACACTGACTCAGTACCGGTTCTCCCTGTATATGGCCTCGTTTAATCACCCCAACTACCCTGTACCCCGGAACACTGACTCAGTACCGGTTCTCCCTGTATATGGCCTTGTTTAATCACTCCAACTACCCTGTACCCCGGAACACTGACTCAGTACCGGTTCTCCCTGTATATGGCCTTGTTTAATCACTCCAACTACCCTGTACCCCGGAACACTGACTCAGTACCGGTTCTCCCTGTATATGGCCTCGTTTAATCACCCCAACTACCTCGTACCCCGGAACACTGACTCAGTACCGGTTCTCCCTGTATATGGCCTCGTTTAATCACCCCAACTACCCTGTACCCCGGGACACTGACTCATTACCGGTTCTCCCTGTATATGGCCTCGTTTAATCACCCCGACTACCTCGTACCCCGGAACACTGACTCAGTACCGGTTCTCCCTGTATATGGCCTCGTTTAATCACCCCAACTACCCTGTACCCCGGGACACTGACTCATTACCGGTTCTCCCTGTATATGGCCTCGTTTAATCACCCCGACTACCTCGTACCCCGGAACACTGACTCATTACCGGTTCTCCCTGTATATGGCCTCGTTTAATCACCCCGACTACCTCGTACCCCGGAACACTGACTCAGTACCGGTTCTCCCTGTATATGGCCTCGATTCATCACCCCAACTTCCCTGTACCCCGGAACACTGACTCAGTACCGGTTCTCCCTGTATATGGCCTCGTTTAATCACCCCAACTACCTCGTACCCCGGAACACTGACTCAGTACCGGTTCTCCCTGTATATGGCCTCGTTTAATCACCCGAACTACCCTGTACCCCGGAACACTGACTCAGTACCGGTTCTCCCTGTATATGGCCTCGTTTAATCACCCCAACTACCCTGTACCCCGGAACACTGACTCAGTACCGGTTCTCCCTGTATATGGCCTCGTTTAATCACCCCAACTACCCTGTACCCCGGAACACTGACTCAGTACCGGTTCTCCCTGTATATGGCCTCGTTTAATCACCCCAACTACCTCGTACCGCGGAAAACTGACTCAGTACCGGTTCGCTGTGTATATGGCCTCGTTTAATCACCCCAACTACCCTGTACCCCGGGACACTGACTCATTACCGGTTCTTCCTGTATATGGCCTCGTTTAATCACCCCGACTACCTCGTACCCCGGAACACTTACTCATTACCGGTTCTCCCTGTATATGGCCTTGTTTAATCACCCCGACTACCTCGTACCCCGGAACACTGACTCAGTACCGGTTCTCCCTGTATATGGCCTCGTTTAATCACCCCAACTACCTCGTACCCCGGAACACTGACTCAGTACCGGTTCTCCCTGTATATGGCCTCGTTTAATCACCCCAACTACCCTGTACCCCGGAACACTGACTCAGTACCGGTTCTCCCTGTATATGGCCTCGTTTAATCACCCCAACTACCCTGTACCCCGGAACACTGACTCAGTACCGGTTCTCCCTGTATATGGCCTTGTTTAATCACCCCAACTACCTCGTACCCCGGAACACTGACTCAGTACCGGTTCTCCCTGTATATGGCCTCGTTTAATCACCCCAACTACCCTGTACCCCGGAACACTGACTCAGTACCGGTTCTCCCTGTATATGGCCTTGTTTAATCACCCCAACTACCCTGTACCCCGGAACACTGACTCAGTACCGGTTCTCCCTGTATATGACCTCGTTTAATCACCCCAACTACCTCGTACCCCGGAACACTGACTCAGTACCGTTTCTCCCTGTATATGGCCTCGTTTCATCACCCCAACTACCCTGTACCCCGGGACACTGACTCATTACCGGTTCTCCCTGTATATGGCCTCGTTTAATCACCCCGACTACCTCGTACCCCGGAACACTGAATCATTACCGGTTCTCCCTGTATATGGCCTCGTTTAATCACCCCGACTACCTCGTACCCGGAACACTGACTCAGTACCGGTTCTCCCTGTATATGGCCTCGTTTTATCACCCCAACTACCCTGTACCCCGGAACACTGACTCATTACCGGTTCTCCCTGTATATGGCCTCGTTTAATCACCCCAACTACCCTGTACCCCGGAACACTGACTCAGTACCGGTTCTCCCTGTATATGGCCTCGTTTAATCACCCCAACTACCTCGTACCCCGGAACACTGACTCAGTACCGGTTCTCCCTGTATATGGCCTCGTTTAATCACCCCAACTACCCTGTACCCCGGGACACTGACTCATTACCGGTTCTCCCTGTATATGGCCTCGTTTAATCACCCCGACTACCTCGTACCCCGGAACACTGACTCAGTACCGGTTCTCCCTGTATATGGCCTCGATTCATCACCCCAACTTCCCTGTACCCCGGAACACTGACTCAGTACCGGTTCTCCCTGTATATGGCCTCGTTTAATCACCCCAACTACCTCGTACCCCGGAACACTGACTCAGTACCGGTTCTCCCTGTATATGGCCTCGTTTAATCACAACAACTACCCTGTACCCCGGAACACTGACTCAGTACCGGTTCTCCCTGTATATGGCCTCGTTTAATCACCCCAACTACCTCGTACCCTGGAACACTGACTCAGTACCGGTTCTCCCTGTATATGGACTCGTTTAATCACCCCAACTACCTCGTACCCCGGAACACTGACTCAGTACCGGTTCTCCCTGTATATGGCCTCGTTTAATCACCCCAACTACCCTGTACCCCGGAACACTGACTCAGTACCGGTTCTCCCTGTATATGGCCTTGTTTAATCACCCCAACTACCCTGTACCCCGGAACACTGACTCAGTACCGGTTCTCCCTGTATATGGCCTCGTTTAATCACCCCGACTACCCTGTACCCCGGAACACTGACTCAGTACCGGTTCTCCCTGTATATGGCCTCGTTTAATCACCCCAACTACCCTGTACCCCGGAACACTGACTCAGTACCGGTTCTCCCTGTATATGGCCTCGTTTAATCACCCCATCTACCCTGTACCCCGGGACACTGACTCATTACCGGTTCTCCCTGTATATGGCCTCGTTTAATCACCCCGACTACCTCGTACCCCGGAACACTGACTCATTACCGGTTCTCCCTGTATATGGCCTTGTTTAATCACCCCAACTACCTCGTACCCCGGAACACTGACTCAGTACCGGATCTCCCTGTATATGGCCTCGTTTCATCACCCCAACTACCCAGTACCCCGGAACACTGACTCAGTACCGGTTCTCCCTGTATATGGCCTCGTTTAATCACCCCAACTACCCTGTACCCCGGAACACTGACTCAGTACCGGTTCTCCCTGTATATGGCCTAGTTTAATCACCCCAACTACCCTGTACCCCGGAACACTGACTCAGTACCGGTTCTCCCTGTATATGGCCTCGTTTAATCACCCCAACTACCCTGTACCCCGGAACACTGACTCAGTACCGGTTCTCCCTGTATATGGCCTCGTTTAATCACCCCAACTACCTCGTACCCCGGAACACTGACTCAGTACCGGTTCTCCCTGTATATGGCCTCGTTTCATCACCCCAACTACCCTGTACCCCGGGACACTGACTCATTACCGGTTCTCCCTGAATATGGCCTCGTTTAATCACCCCGACTACCTCGTACCCCGGAACACTGACTCATTACCGGTTCTCCCTGTATATGGCCTCGTTTAATCACCCCGACTACCTCGTACCCCGGAACACTGACTCAGTACCGGTTCTCCCTGTATATGGCCTCGTTTCATCACCCCAACTTCCCTGTACCCCGGAACACTGACTCAGTACCGGTTCTCCCTGTATATGGCCTCGTTTAATCACCCCAACTACCTCGTACCCCGGAACACTGACTCAGTACCGGTTCTCCCTGTATATGGCCTTGTTTAATCACCCCAACTACCCTGTACCCCGGAACACTGACTCAGTACCGATTTTCCCTGTATATGGCCTTGTTTAATCACCCCAACTACCTCGTACCCTGGAACACTGACTCAGTACCGGTTCTCCCTGTATATGGCCTCGTTTAATCACCCCAACTACCTCGTACCGCGGAACACTGACTCAGTACCGGTTCGCTGTGTATATGGCCTCGTTTAATCACCCCAACTACCCTGTACCCCGGGACACTGACTCATTACCGGTTCTTCCTGTATATGGCCTTGTTTAATCACCCCCACTACCTCGTACCCCGGAACACTTACTCATTACCGGTTCTCCCTGTATATGGCCTTGTTTAATCACCCCGACTACCTCGTACCCCGGAACACTGACTCAGTACCGGATCTCCCTGTATATGGCCTCGTTTCATCACCCCAACTACCCCGTACCCCGGAACACTGACTCAGTACCGGTTCTCCCTGTATATGACCTCGTTTAATCACCCCAACTACCTCGTACCCCGGAACACTGACTCAGTACCGGTTCTCCCTGTATATGGCCTCGTTTAATCACCCCAACTACCCTGTACCCCGGAACACTGACTCAGTACCGGTTCTCCCTGTATATGGCCTTGTTTAATCACCCCAACTACCCTGTACCCCGGAACACTGACTCAGTACCGGTTCTCCCTGTATATGGGCTTGTTTAATCACCCCAACTACCTCGTACTCCGGAACACTGACTCAGTACCGGTTCTCCCTGTATATGGCCTCGTTTAATCACCCCAACTACCCTGTACCCCGGGACACTGACTCATTACCGGTTCTCCCTGTATATGGCCTCGTTTAATCACCCCAACTACCCTGTACCCCGGGACACTGAGTCATTACCGGTTCTCCCTGTATATGGCCTCGTTTAATCACCCCGACTACCACGTACCCCGGAACACTGACTCATTACCGGTTCTCCCTGTATATGGCCTCGTTTAATCTCCCCGACTACCTCGTACCCCGGAACACTGACTCAGTACCGGTTCTCCCTGTATATGGCCTCGTTTCATCACCCCAACTACCTCGTACCCCGGAACACTGACTCAGTACCGGTTCTCCCTGTATATGGCCTTGTTTAATCACCCCAACTACCCTGTACCCCGGGACACTGACTCATTACCGGTTCTCCCTGTATATGGCCTCGTTTAATCACCCCGACTACATCGTACCCCGGAACACTGACTCAGTACGGGTTCTCCCTGTATATGGCCTCGTTTCATCACCCCAACTTCCCTGTACCCCGGAACACTGACTCAGTACCGGTTCTCCCTGTATATGGCCTCGTTTAATCACCCCAACTACCTCGTACCCCGGAACACTGACTCAGTACCGGTTCTCCCTGTATATGGCCTTGTTTAATCACCCCAACTACCCTGTACCCCGGAAGACTGACTCAGTACCGATTCTCCCTGTATATGGCCTCGTTTAATCACCCCAACTACCTCGTACCCCGGAACACTGACTCAGTACCGGTTCTCCCTGTATATGGCCTTGTTTCATCACCCCAACTACCCTGTACCCCGGAACACTGACTCAGTACCGATTCTCCCTGTATATGGCCTCGTTTAATCACCCCAATTACCTCGTACCCTGGAACACTGACTCAGTACCGGTTCTCCCTGTATATGGCCTCGTTTAATCACCCCAACTACCTCGTACCCTGGAACACTGACTCAGTACCGGTTCTCCCTGTATATGGCCTCGTTTAATCACCCCAACTACCCTGTACCCCGGGACACTGACTCATTACCGGTTCTCCCTGTATATGGCCTTGTTTAATCACCCCGACTATCTCGTACCCCGGAACACTGACTCATTACCGGTTCTCCCTGTATATGGCCTTGTTTAATCACCCCGACTACCTCGTACCCCAGAACACTGACTCAGTACCGGATCTCCCTGTATATGGCCTCGTTTCATCACCCCAACTACCCCGTACCCCGGAACACTGACTCATTACCGGTTCTCCCTGTATATGGCCTCGTTTAATCACCCCAACTACCCTGTACCCCGGAACACTGAC
Organism: Oncorhynchus mykiss; assembly: GCF_013265735.2. Taxonomy (NCBI): domain Eukaryota; kingdom Metazoa; phylum Chordata; class Actinopteri; order Salmoniformes; family Salmonidae; genus Oncorhynchus; species Oncorhynchus mykiss. The sequence goes on along the minus strand of NC_048582.1, from coordinate 74,181,760 downwards.
TCAGTACCGGTTCTCCCTGTATATGGGCTCGTTTAATCACCCCAACTACCTCGTACCCCGGAACACTGACTCAGTACCGGTTCTCCCTGTATATGGCCTCGTTTAATCACCCCAACTACCCTGTACCCCGGAACACTGACTCAGTACCGGTTCTCCCTGTATATGGCCTTGTTTAATCACCCCAACTACCCTGTACCCCGGAACACTGACTCAGTACCGGTTCTCCCTGTATATGGCCTCGTTTAATCACCCCAACTACCTCGTACCCCGGAACACTGACTCAGTACCGGTTCTCCCTGTATATGGCCTTGTTTCATCACCCCAACTACCCTGTACCCCGGAACACTGACTCAGTACCGATTCTCCCTGTATATGGCCTCGTTTAATCACCCCAATTACCTCGTACCCTGGAACACTGACTCAGTACCGGTTCTCCCTGTATATGGCCTCGTTTAATCACCCCAACTACCTCGTACCCTGGAACACTGACTCAGTACCGGTTCTCCCTGTATATGGCCTCGTTTAATCACCCCAACTACCTCGTACCCCGGAACACTGACTCAGTACCGGTTCTCCCTGTATATGGCCTTGTTTCATCACCCCAACTACCCTGTACCCCGGAACACTGACTCAGTACCGATTCTCCCTGTATATGGCCTCGTTTAATCACCCCAATTACCTCGTACCCTGGAACACTGACTCAGTACCGGTTCTCCCTGTATATGGCCTCGTTTAATCACCCCAACTACCTCGTACCCTGGAACACTGACTCAGTACCGGTTCTCCCTGTATATGGCCTCGTTTAATCACCCCAACTACCCTGTACCCCGGGACACTGACTCATTACCGGTTCTCCCTGTATATGGCCTCGTTTAATCACCCCGACTATCTCGTACCCCGGAACACTGACTCATTACCGGTTCTCCCTGTATATGGCCTTGTTTAATCACCCCGACTACCTCGTACCCCGGAACACTGACTCAGTACCGGATCTCCCTGTATATGGCCTCGTTTCATCACCCCAACTACCCCGTACCCCGGAACACTGACTCATTACCGGTTCTCCCTGTATATGGCCTCGTTTAATCACCCCAACTACCGCGTACCCCGGAACACTGACTCAGTACCGGTTCTCCCTGTATATGGCCTCGTTTAATCACCCCAACTACCCTGTACCCCGGAACACTGACTCAGTACCGGTTCTCCCTGTATATGGCCTCGTTTAATCACCCCAACTACCCTGTACCCCGGAACACTGACTCAGTACCGGTTCTCCCTGTATATGGCCTCGTTTAATCACCCCAACTACCCTGTACCCCGGAACACTGACTCAGTACCGGTTCTCCCTGTATATGGCCTCGTTTAATCACCCCAACTACCTCGTACCCCGGAACACTGACTCAGTACCGGTTCTCCCTGTATATGGCCTCGTTTAATCACCCCAACTACCTCGTACCGCGGAACACTGACTCAGTACCGGTTCGCTGTGTATATGGCCTCGTTTAATCACCCCAACTACCCTGTACCCCGGGACACTGACTCATTACCGGTTCTTCCTGTATATGGCCTTGTTTAATCACCCCGACTACCTCGTACCCCGGAACACTTACTCATTACCGGTTCTCCCTGTATATGGCCTTGTTTAATCACCCCGACTACCTCGTACCCCGGAACACTGACTCAGTACCGGATCTCCCTGTATATGGCCTCGTTTCATCACCCCAACTACCCCGTACCCCGGAACACTGACTCAGTACCGGTTCTCCCTGTATATGACCTCGTTTAATCACCCCAACTACCTCGTACCCCGGAACACTGACTCAGTACCGGTTCTCCCTGTATATGGCCTCGTTTAATCACCCCAACTACCCTGTACCCCGGAACACTGACTCAGTACCGGTTCTCCCTGTATATGGCCTTGTTTAATCACCCCAACTACCCTGTACCCCGGAACACTGACTCAGTACCGGTTCTCCCTGTATATGGGCTTGTTTAATCACCCCAACTACCTCGTACCCCGGAACACTGACTCAGTACCGGTTCTCCCTGTATATGGCCTCGTTTAATCACCCCAACTACCCTGTACCCCGGGACACTGACTCATTACCGGTTCTCCCTGTATATGGCCTCGTTTAATCACCCCAACTACCCTGTACCCCGGGACACTGAGTCATTACCGGTTCTCCCTGTATATGGCCTCGTTTAATCACCCCGACTACCACGTACCCCGGAACACTGACTCATTACCGGTTCTCCCTGTATATGGCCTCGTTTAATCACCCCGACTACCTCGTACCCCGGAACACTGACTCAGTACCGGTTCTCCCTGTATATGGCCTCGTTTCATCACCCCAACTACCTCGTACCCCGGAACACTGACTCAGTACCGGTTCTCCCTGTATATGGCCTTGTTTAATCACCCCAACTACCCTGTACCCCGGGACACTGACTCATTACCGGTTCTCCCTGTATATGGCCTCGTTTAATCACCCCGACTACATCGTACCCCGGAACACTGACTCAGTACGGGTTCTCCCTGTATATGGCCTCGTTTCATCACCCCAACTTCCCTGTACCCCGGAACACTGACTCAGTACCGGTTCTCCCTGTATATGGCCTCGTTTAATCACCCCAACTACCTCGTACCCCGGAACACTGACTCAGTACCGGTTCTCCCTGTATATGGCCTTGTTTAATCACCCCAACTACCCTGTACCCCGGAACACTGACTCAGTACCGATTCTCCCTGTATATGGCCTCGTTTAATCACCCCAACTACCTCGTACCCCGGAACACTGACTCAGTACCGGTTCTCCCTGTATATGGCCTTGTTTCATCACCCCAACTACCCTGTACCCCGGAACACTGACTCAGTACCGATTCTCCCTGTATATGGCCTCGTTTAATCACCCCAATTACCTCGTACCCTGGAACACTGACTCAGTACCGGTTCTCCCTGTATATGGCCTCGTTTAATCACCCCAACTACCTCGTACCCTGGAACACTGACTCAGTACCGGTTCTCCCTGTATATGGCCTCGTTTAATCACCCCAACTACCCTGTACCCCGGGACACTGACTCATTACCGGTTCTCCCTGTATATGGCCTTGTTTAATCACCCCGACTATCTCGTACCCCGGAACACTGACTCATTACCGGTTCTCCCTGTATATGGCCTTGTTTAATCACCCCGACTACCTCGTACCCCGGAACACTGACTCAGTACCGGATCTCCCTGTATATGGCCTCGTTTCATCACCCCAACTACCCCGTACCCCGGAACACTGACTCATTACCGGTTCTCCCTGTATATGGCCTCGTTTAATCACCCCAACTACCCTGTACCCCGGAACACTGACTCAGTACCGGTTCTCCCTGTATATGGGCTCGTTTAATCACCCCAACTACCTCGTACCCCGGAACACTGACTCAGTACCGGTTCTCCCTGTATATGGCCTCGTTTAATCACCCCAACTACCCTGTACCCCGGAACACTGACTCAGTACCGGTTCTCCCTGTATATGGCCTTGTTTAATCACCCCAACTACCCTGTACCCCGGAACACTGACTCAGTACCGGTTCTCCCTGTATATGGCCTCGTTTAATCACCCCAACTACCTCGTACCCCGGAACACTGACTCAGTACCGGTTCTCCCTGTATATGGCCTTGTTTCATCACCCCAACTACCCTGTACCCCGGAACACTGACTCAGTACCGATTCTCCCTGTATATGGCCTCGTTTAATCACCCCAATTACCTCGTACCCTGGAACACTGACTCAGTACCGGTTCTCCCTGTATATGGCCTCGTTTAATCACCCCAACTACCTCGTACCCTGGAACACTGACTCAGTACCGGTTCTCCCTGTATATGGCCTCGTTTAATCACCCCAACTACCCTGTACCCCGGGACACTGACTCATTACCGGTTCTCCCTGTATATGGCCTCGTTTAATCACCCCGACTACATCGTACCCCGGAACACTGACTCAGTACGGGTTCTCCCTGTATATGGCCTCGTTTCATCACCCCAACTTCCCTGTACCCCGGAACACTGACTCAGTACCGGTTCTCCCTGTATATGGCCTCGTTTAATCACCCCAACTACCTCGTACCCCGGAACACTGACTCAGTACCGGTTCTCCCTGTATATGGCCTTGTTTAATCACCCCAACTACCCTGTACCCCGGAACACTGACTCAGTACCGATTCTCCCTGTATATGGCCTCGTTTAATCACCCCAACTACCTCGTACCCCGGAACACTGACTCAGTACCGGTTCTCCCTGTATATGGCCTTGTTTCATCACCCCAACTACCCTGTACCCCGGAACACTGACTCAGTACCGATTCTCCCTGTATATGGCCTCGTTTAATCACCCCAATTACCTCGTACCCTGGAACACTGACTCAGTACCGGTTCTCCCTGTATATGGCCTCGTTTAATCACCCCAACTACCTCGTACCCTGGAACACTGACTCAGTACCGGTTCTCCCTGTATATGGCCTCGTTTAATCACCCCAACTACCCTGTACCCCGGGACACTGACTCATTACCGGTTCTCCCTGTATATGGCCTTGTTTAATCACCCCGACTATCTCGTACCCCGGAACACTGACTCATTACCGGTTCTCCCTGTATATGGCCTTGTTTAATCACCCCGACTACCTCGTACCCCGGAACACTGACTCAGTACCGGATCTCCCTGTATATGGCCTCGTTTCATCACCCCAACTACCCCGTACCCCGGAACACTGACTCATTACCGGTTCTCCCTGTATATGGCCTCGTTTAATCACCCCAACTACCCTGTACCCCGGAACACTGACTCAGTACCGGTTCTCCCTGTATATGGGCTCGTTTAATCACCCCAACTACCTCGTACCCCGGAACACTGACTCAGTACCGGTTCTCCCTGTATATGGCCTCGTTTAATCACCCCAACTACCCTGTACCCCGGAACACTGACTCAGTACCGGTTCTCCCTGTATATGGCCTTGTTTAATCACCCCAACTACCCTGTACCCCGGAACACTGACTCAGTACCGGTTCTCCCTGTATATGGCCTCGTTTAATCACCCCAACTACCTCGTACCCCGGAACACTGACTCAGTACCGGTTCTCCCTGTATATGGCCTTGTTTCATCACCCCAACTACCCTGTACCCCGGAACACTGACTCAGTACCGATTCTCCCTGTATATGGCCTCGTTTAATCACCCCAATTACCTCGTACCCTGGAACACTGACTCAGTACCGGTTCTCCCTGTATATGGCCTCGTTTAATCACCCCAACTACCTCGTACCCTGGAACACTGACTCAGTACCGGTTCTCCCTGTATATGGCCTCGTTTAATCACCCCAACTACCCTGTACCCCGGGACACTGACTCATTACCGGTTCTCCCTGTATATGGCCTCGTTTAATCACCCCGACTATCTCGTACCCCGGAACACTGACTCATTACCGGTTCTCCCTGTATATGGCCTTGTTTAATCACCCCGACTACCTCGTACCCCGGAACACTGACTCAGTACCGGATCTCCCTGTATATGGCCTCGTTTCATCACCCCAACTACCCCGTACCCCGGAACACTGACTCATTACCGGTTCTCCCTGTATATGGCCTCGTTTAATCACCCCAACTACCGCGTACCAAGGAACACTGACTCAGTACCGGTTCTCCCTGTATATGGCCTCGTTTAATCACCCCAACTACCCTGTACCCCGGAACACTGACTCAGTACCGGTTCTCCCTGTATATGGCCTCGTTTAATCACCCCAACTACCCTGTACCCCGGAACACTGACTCAGTACCGGTTCTCCCTGTATATGGCCTCGTTTAATCACCCCAACTACCCTGTACCCCGGAACACTGACTCAGTACCGGTTCTCCCTGTATATGGCCTTGTTTAATCACCCCAACTACCCTGTACCCCGGAACACTGACTCAGTACCGGTTCTCCCTGTATATGGGCTCGTTTAATCACCCCAACTACCTCGTACCCCGGAACACTGACTCAGTACCGGTTCTCCCTGTATATGGCCTCGTTTAATCACCCCAACTACCCTGTACCCCGGGACACTGACTCATTACCGGTTCTCCCTGTATATGGCCTCGTTTAATCACCCCAACTACCCTGTACCCCGGGACACTGAGTCATTACCGGTTCTCCCTGTATATGGCCTCGTTTAATCACCCCGACTATCTCGTACCCCGGAACACTGACTCATTACCGGTTCTCCCTGTATATGGCCTTGTTTAATCACCCCGACTACCTCGTACCCCGGAACACTGACTCAGTACCGGATCTCCCTGTATATGGCCTCGTTTCATCACCCCAACTACCCCGTACCCCGGAACACTGACTCATTACCGGTTCTCCCTGTATATGGCCTCGTTTAATCACCCCAACTACCGCGTACCCCGGAACACTGACTCAGTACCGGTTCTCCCTGTATATGGCCTCGTTTAATCACCCCAACTACCCTGTACCCCGGAACACTGACTCAGTACCGGTTCTCCCTGTATATGGCCTCGTTTAATCACCCCAACTACCCTGTACCCCGGAACACTGACTCAGTACCGGTTCTCCCTGTATATGGCCTCGTTTAATCACCCCAACTACCCTGTACCCCGGAACACTGACTCAGTACCGGTTCTCCCTGTATATGGCCTTGTTTAATCACCCCAACTACCCTGTACCCCGGAACACTGACTCAGTACCGGTTCTCCCTGTATATGGGCTCGTTTAATCACCCCAACTACCTCGTACCCCGGAACACTGACTCAGTACCGGTTCTCCCTGTATATGGCCTCGTTTAATCACCCCAACTACCCTGTACCCCGGGACACTGACTCATTACCGGTTCTCCCTGTATATGGCCTCGTTTAATCACCCCAACTACCCTGTACCCCGGGACACTGAGTCATTACCGGTTCTCCCTGTATATGGCCTCGTTTAATCACCCCGACTACCACGTACCCCGGAACACTGACTCATTACCGGTTCTCCCTGTATATGGCCTTGTTTAATCACCCCGACTACCTCGTACCCCGGAACACTGACTCAGTACCGGTTCTCCCTGTATATGGCCTCGTTTCATCACCCCAACTACCTCGTACCCCGGAACACTGACTCAGTACCGGTTCTCCCTGTATATGGCCTCGTTTAATCACCCCAACTACCCTGTACCCCGGGACACTGACTCATTACCGGTTCTCCCTGTATATGGCCTCGTTTAATCACCCCGACTACATCGTACCCCGGAACACTGACTCAGTACGGGTTCTCCCTGTATATGGCCTCGTTTCATCACCCCAACTACCTCGTACCCCGGAACACTGACTCAGTACCGGTTCTCCCTGTATATGGCCTTGTTTAATCACCCCAACTACCCTGTACCCCGGAACACTGACTCAGTACCGATTCTCCCTGTATATGGCCTCGTTTAATCACCCCAATTACCTCGTACCCTGGAACACTGACTCAGTACCGGTTCTCCCTGTATATGGCCTCGTTTCATCACCCCAACTTCCCTGTACCCCGGAACACTGACTCAGTACCGGTTCTCCCTGTATATGGCCTCGTTTAATCACCCCAACTACCTCGTACCCCGGAACACTGACTCAGTACCGGTTCTCCCTGTATATGGCCTCGTTTAATCACCCCAACTACCCTGTACCCCGGGACACTGACTCATTACCGGTTCTCACTGTATATGGCCTCGTTTAATCACCCCGACTATCTCGTACCCCGGAACACTGACTCATTACCGGTTCTCCCTGTATATGGCCTTGTTTAATCACCCCGACTACCTCGTACCCCGGAACACTGACTCAGTACCGGATCTCCCTGTATATGGCCTCGTTTCATCACCCCAACTACCCCGTACCCCGGAACACTGACTCATTACCGGTTCTCCCTGTATATGGCCTCGTTTCATCACCCCAACTACCCCGTACCCCGGAACACTGACTCATTACCGGTTCTCCCTGTATATGGCCTCGTTTAATCACCCCAACTACCGCGTACCCCGGAACACTGACTCAGTACCGGTTCTCCCTGTATATGGCCTCGTTTAATCACCCCAACTACCCTGTACCCCAGAACACTGACTCAGTACCGGTTCTCCCTGTATATGGCCTCGTTTAATCACCCCAACTACCCTGTACCCCGGAACACTGACTCAGTACCGGTTCTCCCTGTATATGGCCTCGTTTAATCACCCCAACTACCCTGTACCCCGGAACACTGACTCAGTACCGGTTCTCCCTGTATATGGCCTCGTTTAATCACCCCAACTACCTCGTACCCCGGAACACTGACTCAGTACCGGTTCTCCCTGTATATGGCCTCGTTTAATCACCCCAACTACCCTGTACCCCGGAACACTGACTCAGTACCGGTTCTCCCTGTATATGGCCTTGTTTAATCACCCCAACTACCCTGTACCCCGGAACACTGACTCAGTACCGGTTCTCCCTGTATATGGCCTTGTTTAATCACCCCAACTACCCTGTACCCCGGAACACTGACTCAGTACCGGTTCTCCCTGTATATGGCCTCGTTTAATCACCCCAACTACCTCGTACCCCGGAACACTGACTCAGTACCGGTTCTCCCTGTATATGGCCTCGTTTAATCACCCCAACTACCCTGTACCCCGGGACACTGACTCATTACCGGTTCTCCCTCTATATGGCCTCGTTTAATCACCCCGACTACCTCGTACCCCGGAACACTGACTCATTACCGGTTCTCCCTGTATATGGCCTCGTTTAATCACCCCGACTACCTCGTACCCCGGAACACTGACTCAGTACCGGTTCTCCCTGTATATGGCCTCGATTCATCACCCCAACTTCCCTGTACCCCGGAACACTGACTCAGTACCGGTTCTCCCTGTATATGGCCTCGTTTAATCACCCCAACTACCCTGTACCCCGGAACACTGACTCAGTACCGGTTCTCCCTGTATATGGCCTCGTTTAATCACCCCAACTACCCTGTACCCCGGGACACTGACTCAGTACCGGTTCTCCCTGTATATGGCCTCGTTTAATCACCCCAACTACCCTGTACCCCGGGACACTGACTCAGTACCGGTTCTCCCTGTATATGGCCTCGTTTAATCACCCCAACTACCTCGTACCCCGGAACACTGACTCAGTACCGGTTCTCCCTGTATATGGCCTCGTTTAATCACCCCGACTACCTCGTACCCCGGAACACTGACTCATTACCGGTTCTCCCTGTATATGGCCTCGTTTAATCACCCCGACTACCTCGTACCCCGGAACACTGACTCAGTACCGGTTCTCCCTGTATATGGCCTCGTTTCATCACCCCAACTACCCCGTACCCCGGAACACTGACTCAGTACTGGTTCTCCCTGTATATGGCCTCGTTTAATCACCCCAACTACCCCGTACCCCGGAACACTGACTCAGTACCGGTTCTCCCTGTATATGGCCTCGTTTAATCACCCCAACTACCCCGTACCCCGGAACACTGACTCAGTACCGGTTCTCCCTGTATATGGCCTCGTTTAATCACCCCAACTACCCCGTACCCCGGAACACTGACTCAGTACCGGTTCTCCCTGTATATGGCCTCGTTTAATCACCCCAACTACCCCGTACCCCGGAACACTGACTCAGTACCGGTTCTCCCTGTATATGGCCTCGTTTAATCACCCCAACTACCCTGTACCCCGGGACACTGACTCAGTACCGGTTCTCCCTGTATATGGCCTCGTTTAATCACCCCAACTACCCTGTACCCCGGGACACTGACTCAGTACCGGTTCTCCCTGTATATGGCCTCGTTTAATCACCCCAACTACCCTGTACCCCGGGACACTGACTCAGTACCGGTTCTCCCTGTATATGGCCTCGTTTAATCACCCCAACTACCCTGTACCCCGGGACACTGACTCAGTACCGGTTCTCCCTGTATATGGCCTCGTTTAATCACCCCAACTACCCTGTACCCCGGGACACTGACTCAGTACCGGTTCTCCCTGTATATGGCCTCGTTTAATCACCCCAACTACCCTGTACCTCGGAACACTGACTCAGTACCGGTTCTCCCTGTATATGGCCTCGTTTAATCACCCCAACTACCTCGTACCCCGGAACACTGACTCAGTACCGGTTCTCCCTGTATATGGCCTCGTTTAATCACCCCAACTACCTCGTACCCCGGAACACTGACTCAGTACCGGTTCTCCCTGTATATGGCCTCGTTTAATCACCCCAACTACCCCGTACCCCGGAACACTGACTCAGTACCGGTTCTCCCTGTATATGGCCTCGTTTAATCACCCCAACTACCCCGTACCCCGGAACACTGACTCAGTACCGGTTCTCCCTGTATATGGCCTCGTTTAATCACCCCAACTACCCCGTACCCCGGAACACTGACTCAGTACCGGTTCTCCCTGTATATGGCCTCGTTTAATCACCCCAACTACCTCGTACCCCGGAACACTGACTCAGTACCGGTTCTCCCTGTATATGGCCTCGTTTAATCACCCCAACTCTCGTTATTGTTTTTTTATTGTGCTTCTATTTTTTTATTTTAATCTATTTGTAAATGTTCTTACTATTTTAACTGCCTTGTTGATTAAGGGCATTTCACGGCAAAGTTGTGTTCGGCTCGTGACAAATAACATTTGATATGTTTTGGTTTGATGTCACTTTCATGGAATTGTCAGATAACAGGCGACAGAAACAGGGGTTGACCATCTCATCCTGGTTTAGACGTGGGTTATGTCTACTTTCTACACTGAACAAAAATATGAACACAATATTGTTTTTGGTTACTACATGTTTTTTTTGGTTACTACATGATTCCATATGTGTTATTTCATAGTTTTGATGTCTTCACTATTGTTCTACAATGTAGAAAATAGTAAAAATAAAGAAAAACCCTTTAATGAGTAGGTGTTCTAAAACTTTTGACTGGTACTGTGTGTGTGTGTGTGTGTGTGTGTGTGTGTGTGTGTGTGTGTGTGTGTGTGTGTGTACCGGTGTATAAACGTTATTCTGTGTTAAACCTCTCATCAGCTGTTTTCTAAAGTTGACTATCAGAGGAACATCAAGTTTCTCCACAGCTCCAGAATGGTGTGTGTGTGTGTGTGTGTGTGTGTGTGTGTGTGTGTGTGTGTGTGTGTGTGTGTGTGTGTGTGTGTGTGTGTGTGTGTGAGAGAGAGAGATGTTATGGGAAAAGAAAGGAAAGTTTGTTGTGTGGAATCTCCCTTACACTGGTAACCTCTAGAGCTTGGTAATGAAATGTGGTCTTAATGGATGGATGTGTGTGTGTGTGTGTTTACCTCTGTGTGTGTGTGTTTACCTCTGTGTGTGTGTTTATCTCTGTGTGTGTGTTTACTTCTGTGTGTGTGTTTACCTCTGTGTGTGTGTTTACCTCTGTGTGTGTGTTTACCTCTGTGTGTGTGTTTATCTCTGTGTGTGTGTTTACCTCTCTGTGTGTGTTTACCTCTGCGTGTGTGTTTACCTCTGTGTGTGTGTTTACCTCTGTGTGTGTGTTTACCTCTGTGTGTGTGTTTACCTCTGTGTGTGTGTTTACCTCTGCGTGTGTGTTTACGAGTGCGCGTGTGTGTGTGTGTAAACAGCTGTGTGCACTGTGTGCACTGTGTGTGTGTGTGTGTGTGTGTGTGTGTGTGTGTGTGTGTGTAAACAGCTGTGTGTGTGTGTGTTGTGTATAGGACACACTGCGGTTACGTCCCAGCAGGCAGAAGGATCCATTGTTCCCGAATCGGAGGAGAGTCTCCAACTCTTCCAGTCAGGATGCGGAGCGCTGAGCACTCAAACTGAAACAACAACCACCATCATGGTCCCATTCACACACTGTATTCCTGACGTCCGTCCCGCAGAACAATTGAGCGTCTCCCTCAGTCCTCGCCTTTTCCTATGGTCTGGATCCGTTTGGTTCCCATAGTGCCCTTGTAGCTAGGACTGGCCTGTTCTGGAGAGACTTGGCCACAAGTGTCCCCTTGGTCACCGATCAGTTGTGTCTTTGTCTCTATTTGACTCTCTCACACACAATAACACTCAACTCAGACATAGACCCACTGAAACAACACACATTATAGACCCACATTTATTTTTAAAGATAGGTATTTACAGTCATAGTATTTACAGTCATAGTAATTACAGTCATAGTATTTACAGTCATAGTAATTACAGTCATAGTAATTACAGTCATAGTAATTACAGTCATAGTATTTACAGTCATAGTATTTACAGTCATAGTAATTACAGTCAAAGTATTTACAGTCATAGTAATTACAGTCATAGTATTTACAGTCATAGTAATTACAGTCATAGTAATTACAGTCATAGTATTTACAGTCATAGTAATTACAGTCATAGTATTTACAGTCATAGTATTTACAGTCATAGTAATTACAGTCATAGTATTTACAGTCATATTATTTACAGTCATAGTATTTACAGTCATAGTATTTACAGTCATAGTATTTACAGTCATAGTAATTACAGTCATAGTATTTACAGTCATAGTAATTACAGTCATAGTAATTACAGTCATAGTATTTACAGTCATAGTATTTACAGTCATAGTAATTACAGTCATAGTAATTACAGTCACAGTATTTACAGTCATAGTATTTACAGTCATAGTAATTACAGTCATAGTATTTACAGTCATAGTATTTACAGTCATAGTAATTACAATCATAGTATTTACAGTCATAGTATTTACAGTCATAGTAAATACAGTCATAGTAATTACAGTCATAGTATTTACAGTCATAGTAATTACAGTCATAGTAATTACAGTCATAGTAATTACAGTCATAGTATTTACAGTCATAGTATTTACAGTCATAGTATTTACAGTCATAGTATTTACAGTCATAGTAATTACAGTCATAGTAATTACAGTCAAAGTATTTACAGTCATAGTAATTACAGTCATAGTATTTACAGTCATAGTATTTACAGTCATAGTAATTACAGTCATAGTATTTACAGTCATAGTAATTACAGTCATAGTAATTACAGTCATAGTATTTACAGTCATAGTATTTACAGTCATAGTAATTACAGTCATAGTAATTACAGTCACAGTATTTACAGTCATAGTATTTACAGTCATAGTAATTACAGTCATAGTATTTACAGTCATAGTATTTACAGTCATAGTAATTACAATCATAGTATTTACAGTCATAGTATTTACAGTCATAGTAAATACAGTCATAGTAATTACAGTCATAGTATTTACAGTCATAGTAATTACAGTCATAGTATTTACAGTCATAGTAATTAGTCATAGTAATTACAGTCATAGTATTTACAGTCACAGTATTTACAGTCATAGTAAATACAGTCATAGTATTTACAGTCATAGTAATTAGTCATAGTAAATACAGTCATAGTAATTACAGTCATAGTATTTACTGTCATAGTATTTACAGTCATAGTATTTACAGTCATAGTAATTACAGTCATAGTATTTACAGTCATAGTAATTCGTCATAGTAATTACAGTCATAGTAATTACAGTCATAGTATTTACAGTCATATTATTTACAGTCATAGTAATTACAGTCATAGTATTTACAGTCATAGTAATTACAGTCATAGTATTTACAGTCATAGTATTCACAGACATAGTATTTACAGTCATAGTAATTACAGTCATAGTATTTACAGTCATAGTAATTACAGTCATAGTAATTACAGTCATAGTAATTACAGTCATAGTAATTGTTATAGTTTCTGAAAAATGAGTAATTTCCCTGGTGGAAGTTCTCAGAACGAAAGCTTAGAGGAGTTTTGAAGTAAAAACAGCTGACTTACTAAGAAGGGGACATGGGTCAAAGCAGTGGCCATCATGCCCCCTAATTGACCTCTGACACACAGTAGGTGTCTTTGTAACTCACCACACACACACACACACACACACACACACACCTCTGATCCCCTCATTTGGGTGGCAGGTTGCCCTGACATTGAGCCAGAGAGGTGCTCATGGGGCCATAACAATGTAACAATGTAACAATGTAACAATGCCCAGCTCTGCTGGCCGCCTCTCCCTGCTCCATCCATTGTCAGGGTGGACAATCCCTGCCGCCCCACCACCACCGCCCGGCTAGTCTCAGGGGAAAAAGGGGGGGGGGGGGGGGGGGGGGGGGGGGAAATAGACCTCATCACTAATGACCTAGTGAGATACTGTCATTGTATCTATAAACACATCACATCACTACTGACCTAGTAAGATGCTGTCGTTCAGGCTTCAAACATAAAGATATAAAACTGTATTTTTTTGTGAAGAATCAACAACAAGTGGGACACAATCATGAAGTGGAACGACATTTATTGGATATTTCAAACTTTTTTAACAAATCAAAAACTGAAAAATTGGGCGTGCAAAATTATTCAGCCCCTTTACTTTCAGTGCAGCAAACTCTCTCCAGAAGTTCAGTGAGGATCTCTGAATGATCCAATGTTGACCTAAATGACTAATGATGATAAATACAATCCACCTGTGTGTAATCAAGTCTCCGTATAAATGCACCTGCACTGTGATAGTCTCAGAGGTCCGTTAAAAGCTCAGAGAGCATCATGAAGAACAAGGAACACACCAGGCAGGTCCGAGATACTGTTGTGAAGAAGTTTAAAGCCGGATTTGGATACAAAAATATTTCCCAAGCTTTAAACATCCCAAGGAGCACTGTGCAAGCGATAATATTGAAATGGAAGGAGTATCAGAACACTGCAAATCTACCAAGACCTGGTCGTCCCTCTAAACTTTCAGCTCATACAAGGAGAAGACTGATCAGAGATGCAGCCAAGAGGCCCATGATCACTCTGGATCACTTTTGACTTTCCATTCTGGAAGAAAACCTGATGGAGTCTGCAAAAGACCTGAGACTGGGACGGAGATTTGTCTTCCAACAAGACAATGATCCAAAACATAAAGCAAAATCTACAATGGAATGGTTCAAAAATAAACATATCCAGGTGTTAGAATGGCCAAGGAAAGAACCAAAGGGATTGACATATATAGGGCAGGAACCAAAGGGATTTACATATATAGGGCAGGAACCAAAGGGATTGACATATATAGGGCAGGAACCAAAGGGATTGACATATATAGGGAAGGAACCAAAGAGAGAGACATATATAGGGAAGGATCCAACGGGAGAGACATATATAGGGAAGGAACCAAAGGGAGAGACATATATATAGGGAAGGAACCAAAGGGAGAGACATATATAGGGAAGGAGTGACATATATAGGGAAGGAACCAAAGGGAGTGACATATATAGGGAAGTTAATCAGGGAGGTGATGGAGTCCAGGTGAGTCTGATGACGCGCAGGTGCACGTAACGATGGTGACAGGTGCGCGCCATAACAAGCAGCCTGATGACCTAGAGGCTGGAGAGGGGAGCACATGTGACAAAGACAATGTTTTGGTTTTCTGCTCTGTGTGTGTGTGTGTGTGTGTGTGTGTGTGTGTGTGTGTGTGTGTGTGTGTGTGTGTGTGAGTGTGTGTGTGTGTGTGTTTGTGTGTCATTAGGAAGTGCATCAGCAGTCAGGAGGGCAACAATTTGGGGATGCGGGAAACACGGCTATCTCACAGTTGACTGTGAGATAGATCTAGTCTTCCTAGCTTAGTGGAGGGAGTGTCACAGAGAAAAATTAGCCACGACCATAGCTGTGTATTTTGATCAGGGTTGTATGGCTATAGGGTTGCCAACATTCTCACTGCCAAATAAGGGCCAAAAGGTGGTGCCAGTGCACGGTGCCCACGGCGGTGTGGGCACCATGTTGTGTGAATGAATATACAGTTGTGTGTTCTAATTCAATTGGAAAGGCAAAACATTTGTTATATTCCCATAGCTTTTACTAAAACGGTATCACTATGTCAACTTATGTGAATAAACCTCAAAAAATGTATGATCAAAGAAATCACAATTTGGACCTTTATACAGATTAAAAAAATAAAAAAAAAAACATTTCAATGCAGAAGAGGAAAAGAGGGACATGAGTCACTCACCAAGTCTACGTTTTCCCATTCAGGCTGTCCTTTGTCCCTTTGCATAGCCGGAGAGAAGTTATTACATGACAATTTCACAGATATTTGAAGTTCATTTTTGATCAGCTCTGTGCTACATCTGGTTGTTGAGTCTGACCATTTAAAATGGTCATCAGAGAGAGAGAGAGAATCCTCTCTCTACAAAGGCATTTGAGCCTGGTACACTGAGGACAAATGAGACAATCCTGAACATGTTAATTAAGTTGGCTTTTCCTAGGTTTTTTTTGGAAAATTGCCACCCCACTTCTCACTGGTCGATTTTGCGGTTTCCTGTCTGGCTTTCTGTACTTCCTCCCGGCACAACACTCTTCATAGTTGGTCCATACTGACTGTCTCTGTCATTTTGAGGGCAACCACAACCTGCTCCAGGTCAGCAAAGGAGAGCTCTGAACGGTTTCAGTTTCATGACATTTTCTGGTGAGAAATCAAAGCATGACATTTGAGTCATGAAACAAAAGCACCGTGTTTAACCTTATGGTACACATACGAGGCTTCACTTCACCATGACTTTGTAATTTTTCGCAGTGGACGTCACGAAGAATGCACCGATATTGGTAGCACCTTTAGCTAGCGTGGCCTTCTTGTGCATTTCTGTGGATGCATGCTGAGTTCGGTCATTCTCCTCTCCGTGGCCAATTGAGAATTCCCGATGACATAAAGTACAGAAAGGTTTCGTCGAGTCACCACTGACGGGCTGAACACACATCTTTTGTGCTTCCCATTGTTTGTTGTAGCTACAATTCTTTTCCTTCTTTGCAGGTTTATCCATACTTCCTTGATATGCCAAACCGACCGAACAACAACAGAAATTACTTTGCAATTATTGGCAGGTTTACGCTATACGTTTACGCTATCGGATGAATATACGAGACAAGGGAGGTCCCATATGGGACAAACCAATTTAGCTCAAAATAAGGGACATCCCGGCTAATACGGGACAGTTGGCAACCCTAGGTATAGCTGAGTATGTCCGTTGCCATACCCTAGCTCAACACCGATAATTTAAAATACTAAAATCATTCCAATCCCCATTTAAAGGCAAATGCAGTTTAGGACCATGCAGACGGCTCAGAGCAATTTTCCCTGCTGGTTGAGAGCACTGAGGTACGGCTGAGACAAAGCTACACTAAAGAGCGTAACTTTTTCTATCAGAACAAAAACAACAAAAAAGATGTCGGCAGTAGATCTGAATGACTTCCGACCCGTAGCACTCACCTCCGTCGTCATGAAGTGCTTCGAGAGGCTAGTCAATGACCACGTCACGGCAGGTTAGGAGAATTAAAGTAGAAGGTTAGGAGAATTAAAGTAGCATCTTAGGAGAATTAAGAAGAATGTTAGGAGAATTAAAGTAGTGGTTTAGGATAATTAACAGCAGGTTAGGAGAATTAACATAGCAGGTTAGGATAATTAACGTAGCAGGTTAGGAGAATTAAAGTAGCAGGTTAGGAGAATTAAAGTAGCAGGTTAGGATAATTAAAGTAGAAGTTTAGGATAATTAACAGCAGGTTAGGAGAATTAACATAGCAGGTTAGGAGAATTAAAGTACAAGATTAGGATAATTAACAGCAGGTTAGGAGAATTAAAGTAGAGGTTTAGGATAATTAACAGCAGGTTAGGAGAATTAAAGTAGAAGTTTAGGATAATTAACAGCAGGTTAGGAGAATTAAAGTAGCAGGTTAGGAGAATTAAAGTAGCAGGTTAGAATAATTAAAGTAGAGGTTTAGGATAATTAACAGCAGGTTAGGAGAATTAAAGTAGCAGGTTAGGATAATTAAAGTAGAGGTTTAGGATAATTAACAGCAGGTTAGGAGAATTAAAGTAGAAGTTTAGGATAATTAACAGCAGGTTAGGAGAATTAAAGTAGAAGTTTAGGATAATTAACAGCAGGTTAGGAGAATTAAAGTAGAAGTTTAGGATAATTAACAGCAGGTTAGGAGAATTAAAGTAGAAGTTTAGGATAATTAACAGCAGGTTAGGAGAATTAAAGTAGAAGTTTAGGATAATTAACAGCAGGTTAGGAGAATTAAAGTAGAAGTTTAGGATAATTAACAGCAGGTTAGAAGAATTAAAGTATAAAGTTAGGAGAACTAAAGTATAAAGTTAGGAGAATTAACAGCAGTTTAGGAAAATTAAAGTAGCAGATTAGGATAATTAACAGCAGATTAGAATAAAAGTAGCAAATTAGGATAATTAACAGCAGATTAGAATTAAAGTAGCAGAATAGGATCATTAACATAGCAGGTTAGGAGAATTAACATAACAGGATGTGATAATTCGGTTACATTTTGGGTTAGGCTTAGCTAAAATGCTGGACTCTATCTAGCCACAACCGTGGAAACCATCAGTTCAGAGACACCATCAGTTCAGAGACACCTTCAGCGGTTCAGAGACACCGTCAGCAGTTCAGAGACACCGTCAATTCAGAGACACCGTCAGCAGTTCAGAGACACTGTCAGCAGTTCAGAGACACCGTCAGCAGTTCAGAGACACCGTCAATTCAGAGACACCGTCAGTACAGAGACACCATCAGCAGTTCAGAGACACCGTCAGCAGTTCAGAGACACCGTCAGCAGTTCAGAGACACCGTCAGCAGTTCAGAGACACCGTCAGCAGTTCAGAGACACCGTCAGCAGTTCAGAGACACCGTCAGCAGTTCAGAGACAGTTCAGAGACACCGTCAGCAGTTCAGAGACACCGTCAGCAGTTCAGAGACACTGTCAGCAGTTCAGAGACACTGTCAGCAGTTCAGAAACACTGTCAGTTCATAGACACCGTCAATTCAGAGACACTGTCAGCAGTTCAGAGACACCGTCAGCAGATCAGAGACACCATCAGTTCAGAGACACTGTCAGCAGTTCAGAGACACTGTCAGTTCAGAGACACCGTCAGCAGTTCAGAGACACTGTCAGTTCAGAGACACTGTCAGCAGTTCAGAGACACCGTCAGCAGTTCAGAGACACCGTCAGCAGTTCAGAGACACCGTCAGCAGTTCAGAGACACTGTCAGCAGTTCAGAGACACTGTCAGTTCAGAGACACTGTCATCAGTTCAGAGACACTGTCATCAGTTCAGAGACACTGTCATCAGTTCAGAGACACTGTCATCAGTTCAGAGACACCGTCAGCAGTTCAGAGACACCGTCAGCAGTTCAGAGACACCGTCAGTTCAGAGACACCGTCAGTTCAGAGACACCGTCAGCAGTTCAGAGACACCGCCAGCAGTTCAGAGAAACCATTCGTTTCCCCACACCAGTATTCCTAGAGGTTTATCTCTTGAGTGATGCCATAGCCAAGAGACAGGAGTTAACAGTAGTTGGGTAGGCAGTTTTACAAGTAGCAGGGGTTAAAAACAGTAGTCAGGTAGGCAGTTAGACAAGTAGCAGGGGTTAACAGTAGTCAGGTAGGCAGTTAGACAAGTAGCAGGGGTTAACAGTAGTCAGGTAGGCAGTTAGACAAGTAGCAGGGGTTAACAGTAGTCAGGTAGGCAGTTAGACAAGTAGCAGGGGTTAACAGTAGTCAGGTAGGCAGTTAGACAAGTAGCAGGGGTTAACAGTAGTCAGGTAGGCAGTTAGACAAGTAGCAGGGGTTAACAGTAGTCAGGTAGGCAGTTAGACAAGTAGCAGGGGTTAACAGTAGTCAGGTAGGCAGTTAGACAAGTAGCAGGGGTTAACAGTAGTCAGGTAGGCAGTTAGACAAGTAGCAGGGGTTAACAGTAGTCAGGTAGGCAGTTAGACAAGTAGCAGGGGTTAACAGTAGTCAGGTAGGCAGTTAGACAAGTAGCAGGGGTTAACAGAAGATGGATTCAATTCAAGATGGTTGAAGAACCCTCAAAATACCCAGCGGTGGAAAAACTACCCAACGTCCTACTACCCAACGTCCTACTACCCAACATCCTACTACCCAACATCCTACTACCCAACATCCTACTACCCAACATCCTACTACCCAACGTCCTACTACCCAACGTCCTACTACCCAACGTCCTACTACCCAACGTCCTACTACCCAACATCCTACTACCCAACATCCTACTACCCAACGTCCTACTACCCAACATCCTACTACCCAACATCCTACTACCCAACGTCCTACTACCCAACGTCCTACTACCCAACGTCCTACTACCCAACGTCCTACTACCCAACATCCTACTACCCAACATCCTACTACCCAACGTCCTACTACCCAACATCCTACTACCCAATTGTCCTACTTGAGTAAAAGTATTGATACCTTAACAGAAAGGTACTCAAGAGAAAGTGAAAGTCACCCAGTAAAAAACGACTTGAGTAAAGGTCTAAAAGTATTTGGTTTTAAATATACTTAAGTACCAAAAGTAAAAATCCTTATATTATTTAAATCAAAATATATTACCGTGAAATGCTTACTGACAGACCCTTAAAACCAACCATGCAGTTTCATGACGAAAAACACAGGTAAGAACATATTTACTAAATCAACTACAGTAACACAATAACAATAACGAGGCTACAATATACAGGTACATTGACAGGTACAGGTACCGAGTCAATGTGCCGGGGTACAGGTTAGTCGTGGTAATTGAGCTAATATGAACATGGACTGCAGGTAAAGGGGCAAACGCAGACAGCACCATTTTCTTGTTATTAAAATGTATTGATAGCCAGGGGCCACACTCCCAACACTATTTATCAAAAGATGTATTTGTGTTAAGTGAGTTTGCCCGAGGCAGTAGGGGCGACCAGGGACGTTCTCTTGATAAGTGTGTGAATTAGACCATTTTCCTGTCCTGCTAATCATTCTAAATGTAACGAGTATTTTAGGTCGTCGGGGAAAATGTGCGGAGTAAAAAGTACAATATTTTCTTTAGGAGTGTAGTTAAGTAAAAGTAAAAGTTGTCATAAAAAAATAAAAAGTAAAGTACAGATACCCCCCCCCCCCCCCAAAAAAAAAACGACTTAAGTAGTACTTTAAAGTATTATTTACTTAAGTAGTACTTTAAAGTATTATTTACTTAAGTAGTACTTTAAAGTATTATTTACTTAAGTAGTACTTTAAAGTATTATTTACTTAAGTAGTACTTTAAAGTATTATTTACTTAAGTAGTACTTTAAAGTATTATTTACTTAAGTAGTACTTTAAAGTATTATTTACTTAAGCACTTTACACTACTGCAAAATTCCGTTCCATGACTGAGTCAACGTATGGAATCAGTCTGCTGATGAACACCTGTCCGTATCCTCATTGACTTCTACTTGTTTGTGTCAGACCTACTGTAGGCCGATGAATAGATAGGAATTGAATAGATGAATGAATGAATGAATAGAATCACGAATTGTGATTCAAGGATCAGGATTTTCCATATTACAGGCTATGATGGCCAGGCTTTTACTTGTGTTAATTAAGAAGGGTACTTAGCTTTAGTCGTCTGCCAATTAATGGGTAAATAAAGAAGATATAATCACCTGATTAAAAACAGATTTATTCAAATATAAACCAATAAATATAAACAATTACAATCTCGATTAAAAAACAAAATTAAATATATATTATTTAAATACTCTTCACATAGTCGGTGATTTCCTTTCTTATTAACAGAATGACAGAAGAACTAATTCAGCTGTACCGCTTACATTCATCAACGAATGAGAAAATGACTTTATATTCACAGGGAATCACATGGAATCAAAATTAAATCATTCATATGGAATCAAAGAGAATCAAGTTCAAATAATTCACAGGAAATCAACTTTAAATCATTCACAGGGAATCACATGGAATCAAAATTAAATCATTCATATGGAATCAAAGAGAATCAAGTTAAAATAATTCACAGGAAATCAACTTTAAATCATTCACAGGATATCAGATAGTTACTCTTTCCATACCTCTCCATCCCCCTCTACTTTCCCTCCCTCCACCCCTCCATCTCTTTCCCTCCCTGGCTCCCACCTCTTCACCCCTCTAGCTCCCCCTTACTCCACCCTCTAGCTCCCCACCTCTTCACCCCTCTAGCTCCCCACCTCTTCACCCCTCTAGCTCCCCACCTCTTCACCCCTCTAGCTCCCCACCTCTTCACCCCTCTAGCTCCCACCTCTTCACCCCTCTAGCTCCCCACCTCTTCATCCCTCTAGCTCCCCACCTCTTCACCCCTCTAGCTCCCACCTCTTCACCCCTCTAGCTCCCCACCTCTTCACCCCTCTATCCCTCTAGCTCCCCACCTCTTCACCCCTCTAGCTCCCCACCTCTTGCTCTCCCTTCCTTACCCTCTTGTGACTCCAAGCCACAGCTGGACAGCTACATAGAGGACAGGTGTGTGTGTGTGTGTGTGTGTGTGTGTGTGTGTGTGTGTGTGTGTGTGTGTGTGTGTGTGTGTGTGTGTGTGTGTGTGTGTGTGTGGCCATTAGTCCCCAGGGAGGGAGGGTAGTCCAGAGAGCCCAGTACATTCCACTGGTCCTAGCGAAGCTCTGAGGTCACAGTAATCAGATAAGGAACATGCTTAAGAACACATAGGCTATGCCCCAAATGGTAGCCGATAAGGCCCTAGTCAAAAGTAGTGCACTATGTAGGGAATAGGGTTCCATTTGGGAAGTAGATATATTTACCCCTGCTCTTTCTCACAAGATCCCGCTGCACTGTTGGGGCCCGTAGGTTGTTTTCCCTGTGGAGGTCAAGCCAAGTGTTTCCATTGTGACATCACATTCAGCCAGCGCATAGGCTTATCCCATTGGACGAGAACGTTTCCTAAAAATCTAAATGGCTGAATTATAATACATCCTGTTCCTGTTCCGATTGTCCTCCTTTCCCGTTCTCAGTGTTCCATTCTCAATGGTCTTTGTTTAAACCTGGTTCCTGAGAACTTGAGTGCATTTCCCATTCTAATCAGCAACATCAGCAACATCTCCACTACATTGTCCTTCAAGGCATGTGTTATACAGTACAATCATTAGTTCTTATTCTTGTCCATGTTCTTGGAAACGGACTTCAAACTTTTTACGTCTTTAGTGGCACATGGCTCATTCCTAGTCACAGAACCAAACGTCTCTGTTTTCCTCACACATAATGCTTAGCGTGTTTGTTGCTGTGTCCCTTCTGGGCACCCTTACTGTGTGTGTGTTGTGTTGCTCTCCCTGAAGAGTGTGTTGTCCTCATAGTCCCCATATAGTTCAGATAACTGGGGAGCAGGTCACCATCAGGGTCCATCCCTGCTCCCAACACCAGGTCCAGATATCTCTCTCTGGGCTTGGTGTAGCTGGCCTCCCCCAGGTCCAGATATCTCTCTCTGGGCTTGGTGTAGCTGGCCTCCCCCAGGTCCAGATCTCTCTCTGGGCTTGGTGTAGCTGGCCTCCCCCCAGGTCCAGATATCTCTCTCTGGGCTTGGTGTAGCTGGCCTCCCCCCAGGTCCAGATATCTCTCTCTGGGCTTGGTGTAGCTGGCCTCCCCCCAGGTCCAGATATCTCTCTCTGGGCTTGGTGTAGCTGGCCTCCAACTGGTCCAGATATCTCTCTCTGGGCTTGGTGTAGCTGGCCTCCAACTGGTCCAGATCTCTTACTCTGGGCTTGGTGTAGCTGGCCTCCCCCCAGGTCCAGATATCTCTCTCTGGGCTTGGTGGAGCTGGCCTCCCCCCAGGTCCAGATAACTATCTCTCTCTGGGCTTGGTGTAGCTGGCCTCCCCCCAGGTCCAGATATCTCTCTCTGGGCTTGGTGTAGCTGGCCTCCCCCAGGTCCAGATCTCTCTCTGGGCTTGGTGTAGCTGGCCTCCCCCAGGTCCAGATCTCTCTCTGGGCTTGGTGTAGCTGGCCTCCCCAGGTCCAGATAACTCTCTCTGGGCTTGGTGTAGCTGGCCTCCCTCATGGGTAAATGCAGATGGCCCTTCTCCTGGTAAGGCGAAGCTTGCTGCATCTCCATCTCCAGGCTTGGAGCACCAGGCCGGAGTCAGACCACAGCTATGCCAGGAAAGGTATACTGCTCCTGGGCATAGCGCTTCTCCAGGTGATGGGTGATGGCCAGCTGGAGGAGGTGGAGGAGCTCTACCAGGTTGAGAAGGAGAGAGACTCCAGCGATGGTCTGGGTGTAGATGGTGAAGATGGTCTTCTCAGTGGGTCTGGAGATGAAGCAGTCCACCGTGTGAGGACAGGGGTCGCGGACACACTCGAACCGGGCCGGGATCACGAAGCCATAGAGGTACCATAGTCCGACAATGAAGCCGACCTCCAGGAGGACCTTGACGAGGATGCTGGCGGCGTAGGCACAGAGGAGACGGCCCTTCAGCTTAGGAGCCTCTGGGAGAGCTTTCACCACCTTTCTCCCTCCATTCTCCTCCACTAGTTCTTCTATCTCATCCCGCATTCTCACCTCCCTCTTCTTCTCTCCATTCTTCTTTACTCCTCCCCTCTCTCGTCCCTCACAGCCACCCTCCTCCGACCTCTTCTTCTCCTCATCTTCCTCCTCGTTCTTCTCCTTCGCAGCCCTCATGGCCACATACCCAAAATAGAAAATAGTCGGCGTGGAAACAAAAATCACCTGGAGCACAAAATAGCGGTAATGTGATATGGGGAAAGCTTTGTCGTAACACACGGCGGTACATCCAGGTTGCTTGGTATTACAGACGAAGCTGTTCTGTTCGTCGTCCCAGGCTGACTCTGCGGCGGTGCCCAGGACCAGCATGCGGAACAGGAAGAGGACAGTGAGCCAGACACGGCCCACCCCGGTGCTATACTCCTGCCCCTCCTCCAACAGCTGCTCCAGGAAGGACCAGTCAGCTCTGGACATCCTCTGTCACCTGCAGGGGGAGACAGGTGAACTCATGTTAACACGACGTACCATACAGGACGTACCATA
The DNA here is from genome assembly GCF_013265735.2 of Oncorhynchus mykiss. Classification (NCBI taxonomy): domain Eukaryota; kingdom Metazoa; phylum Chordata; class Actinopteri; order Salmoniformes; family Salmonidae; genus Oncorhynchus; species Oncorhynchus mykiss. Next base: position 74,156,845 of record NC_048582.1, on the reverse strand, counting down.
CAGGACGTACCATACAGGGGGAGACAGGTGAACTCATGTTAACGGGTAAGCACGTAAACACATTGAAATACACATATACAGGTATGAGATGTAAGTGTCCATGCACAGACGTTCGCTTTTCTAGCTCTCTCTCTCTCACTCACACACACACACACACACACACACACACACACACACACACATGCTGGGAAATTGTGTGTTAATAAAACATAGTGTTTCTACATTATTATGTTAATACAGTATTATGGTAATACATTATTATGTTAATACATTATTATGTTTCTACATTAATATGTTAATACATTTATGTTAATACATTATTATGTTAATACATTATTATAACCACTTTCTATTTTAAAACACTTTAACGTTTTTTCTTACTCTGTTTGTGTCTGAACTGACATCTCGCTGTGATTTGTAAGAACATGTTATTTTGTAAGGACTTGTTATTTTGTAAGGACATGTTATTTTGTAAGGACATGTTATTTTGTAAGGACATGTTATTTTGTAAGAAAGGACATGTTATTTTGTAAGAAAGGACATGTTATTTTGTAAGAAAGGACATGTTATTTTGTAAGAAAGGACATGTTATTTTGTAAGAAAGGACATGTTATTTTGTAAGAAAGGACATGTTATTTTGTAAGGACGTGTTATTTTGTAAGGACGTGTTATTTTGTAAGGAAGGACATGTTATTTTGTAAGAAAGGACATGTTATTTTGTAAGAAAGGACATGTTATTTTGTAAGAAAGGACATGTTATTTTGTAAGAAAGGACATGTTATTTTGTAAGAAAGGACATGTTATTTTGTAAGGACATGTTATTTTGTAAGGACATGTTATTTTGTAAGGACATGTTATTTTCTAAGGACATGTTATTTTGTAAGAACATGTTATTTTGTAAGGACTTGTTATTTTGTAAGGACATGTTATTTTCTAAGGACATGTTATTTTCTAAGGACATGTCTTGAGTGATTTAACTTGTAACTCTGTAGGTTTGTAGAACAGTATAAGTTTTTTTACTAGAGATCATGTGATCACAACATAACACCCCTTAACCTTCTCTCTCCATGAGTTCACCACCCAACCATTTTCCACCTTCATGTTTTGGTCTTAAGGTCTGATATCATACAATGAGCCTCCATGAATAGTATTCAAACATACGTTATTTTAGGCTTTCTGTTTGTATCATATTACACAACACAGGCAGGGTAGCCTAGTGGTTAGAGCGTTGGACTGGTAACCGAAAGGTTGCAAGTTCGAATCCCCGAGCTGACAAGGTACAAATCTGTCGTTCTGCCCCTGAACAGCCAGTTAACCCACTGTTTCTAGGCCGTCATTGAAAATAAGAATTTGTTCTTAACTGACTTGCCAGGTTAAATAAAGGTAAAATATAAACAGCTGTGGTTTGACATATCACTTTTATTAGTGTTTTATTATACTGATTTGAATACAGCAGCGTTGCAGTTCTTGTCCCAAACCGGTGTGCCTGGCACCTACTACCATACCCCGTTCAAAGACACTTAAATATTTTGTCTTGCCTATTCACCCTCTGAATGGCACACATACACAATCCATGTCTCAAATTGTCTCAAGGCAACAAAAAAATCCTAATTTAACCCGTCTCCTCTTCTTCATCTACACTGATTGAAGTGGATTTAACAGGTGACATCAATAAGGGATCATATCTTTCACCTGGTCAGTCTATGACATGGAAAGAGCAGGTGTTCTTAATGTTTTGTATATTCAGTGTAAATAGCAGGTGTTCTTAATGTAAATTGTGAACTCAGTGTACATTTCTATTCCGGACTCTGACATTGCTCGTTCTAATATTCCTATATTTTTTGTAATTCCTGTCTATTTAGATCTGTGCATTTGGTCTTTAAATGATGTAGCTGACACACTAAATTGTGAAACACACTAAATTGTGAAACAGGTCCATTCTAGCAGCAGGCTACAGGGAGGAAGGAACAGCTGGATAGGGGAAACAGGTCCATTCTAGCAGCAGGCTACAGGGAGGAAGGAACAGCCGGATAGGGGAAACAGGTCCATTCTAGCAGCAGGCTACAGGGAGGAAGGAACAGCTGGATAGGGGAAACAGGTCCATTCTAGCAGCAGGCTACAGGGAGGAAGGAACAGCTGGACAGGGGAAACAGGTCCATTCTAGCAGCAGGCTACAGGGAACAGCCGGATAGGGGAAACAGGTCCATTCTAGCAGCAGGCTACAGGGAGGAAGGAACAGCTGGACAGGGGAAACAGGTCCATTCTAGCAGCAGGCTACAGGGAGGAAGGAACAGCTGGATAGGGGAAACAGGTCCATTCTAGCAGCAGACTACAGGGAGGAAGGAACAGCTGGACAGGGGAAACAGGTCCATTCTAGCAGCAGGCTACAGGGAACAGCTGGACAGGGTAAACAGGTCCATTCTAGCAGCAGGCTACAGGGAGGAAGGAACAGCTGGACAGGGGAAACAGGTCCATTCTAGCAGCAGGCTACAGGGAACAGCTGGATAGGGGAAACAGGTCCATTCTAGCAGCAGGCTACAGGGAACAGCTGGATAGCCGAAGGCTAAAATATCTAACTTCTCCTTTAATAATAATGAGTTGAAACAATTAGATTTGTTTTTAACAGTATAAGCACACAGTCCTGTGGGCCACGGTAAGTGTATCACCGCACCTGCCCAGAGGTCTGGACTTCATATGGTACAGAAGGTTATGTCCATGTCTTGTAACCAGGGTCATTGCTTCTGTTCTAGCTGTTCCCAGCAGTCATACCCCACTGGGCCCCAAAAAAATGGTTGAATCGACGTTGTTTCCCCCCACACACAAAAAAACTGTTTAAAAAAAAATCTGTGATGACTTTGAATCAACAACGGAAAACTAATTGGATTTGCAAAAAGTCAACATCATAACAGCATTTCGTTTTCCACCCTTCTGTAACCTAAATCCAATGACATGGTGAATAGTTTTGTTGATTTCACAGTGAATTCACGTTAGTTGACAACTGGGGTGGCAGGTAGTCTAGTGGTTAGAGGCAGGTAGTCTAGTGGTTAGAGGCAGGTAGTCTAGTGGTTAGAGCAGGTATTCTAGTGGTTAGAGCAGGTAGTCTAGTGGTTAGAGGCAGGTAGTCTAGTGGTTAGAGGCAGGTAGTCTAGTGGTTAGAGGCAGGTAGTCTAGTGGTTAGAGGCAGGTAGTCTAGTGGTTAGAGCAGGTAGCCTAGTGGTTAGAGGCAGGTAGTCTAGTGGTTAGAGCAGGTAGCCTAGTGGTTAGAGGCAGGTAGTCTAGTGGTTAGAGCAGGTAGCCTAGTGGTTAGAAGCAGGTAGTCTAGTGGTTAGAGGCAGGTAGTCTAGTGGTTAGAGCAGGTAGTCTAGTGGTTAGAGGCAGGTAGTCTAGTGGTTAGAGCAGGTAGCCTAGTGGTTAGAGGCAGGTAGTCTAGTGGTTAGAACAGGTAGTCTAGTGGTTAGAGGCAGGTAGTCTAGTGGTTAGAGGCAGGTCGCCTAGTGGTTAGAGGCAGGTAGTCTAGTGGTTAGAGCAGGTAGCCTAGTGGTTAGAGGCAGGTAGTCTAGTGGTTAGAGGCAGGTAGTCTAGTGGTTAGAGCAGGTAGCCTAGTGGTTAGAACAGGTAACCTAGTGGTTAGAGGCAGGTAGTCTAGTGGTTAGAGCAGGTAGCCTAGTGGTTAGAGGCAGGTAGTCTAGTGGTTAGAACAGGTAACCTAGTGGTTAGAGGCAGGTAGCCTAGTGGTTAGAGGCAGGTAGTCTAGTGGTTAGAGCAGGTAGTCTAGTGGTTAGAGGCAGGTCGCCTAGTGGTTAGAGGCAGGTAGCCTAGTGGTTAGAGGCAGGTAGCCTAGTTGTGAGCCTAGTGGTTAGAGGCAGGTAGCCTAGTGGTTAGAGGCAGGTAGCCTAGTGGTTAGAGGCAGATAGCCTAGTGGTTAGAGGCAGGTAGCCTAGTGGTTAGAGGCAGGTAGCCTAGTGGTTAGAGGCAGGTAGCCTAGTGGTTAGAGACAGGTAGCCTAGTGGTTAGAGGCAGGTAGTCTAGTGGTTAGAGGCAGGTAGCCTAGTGGTTAGAGGCAGGTAGCCTAGTTGTGAGCCTAGTGGTTAGAGACAGGTAGCCTAGTGGTTAGAGCAGGTAGCCTAGTGGTTAGAGTCAGGTAGTCTAGTGGTTAGAGGCAGGTAGCCTAGTGGTTAGAGGCAGGTAGCCTAGTGCATAGAGGCAGGTAGCCTAGTGGTTAGAGGCAGGTAGTCTAGTGGATAGAGGCAGGTAGTCTAGTGGTTAGAGGCAGGTAGTCTAGTGGTTAGAGGCAGGTAGTCTAGTGGTTAGAGGCAGGTAGTCTAGTGGATAGAGGCAGGTAGTCTAGTGGTTAGAGGCACGGTAGCCTAGTGGTTAGAGGGAGGTAGTCTAGTGGATAGAGGCAGGTAGTCTAGTGGTTAGAGGCAGGTAGTCTAGTGGTTAGAGCAGGTAGCCTAGTGGTTAGAGGCAGGTAGTCTAGTGGTTAGAACAGGTAGTCTAGTGGTTAGAGGCAGGTAGTCTAGTGGTTAGAGGCAGGTCGCCTAGTGGTTAGAGGCAGGTAGTCTAGTGGTTAGAGGCAGGTAGTCTAGTGGTTAGAGGCAGGTAGTCTAGTGGTTAGAGCAGGTAGCCAAGTGGTTAGAGGCAGGTAGTCTAGTGGTTAGAACAGGTAACCTAGTGGTTAGAGGCAGGTAGTCTAGTGGTTAGAGCAGGTAGCCTAGTGGTTAGAGGCAGGTAGTCTAGTGGTTAGAACAGGTAACCTAGTGGTTAGAGGCAGGTAGCCTAGTGGTTAAAGGCAGGTAGCCTAGTGGTTAGAGCAGGTAGTCTCGTGGTTAGAAGCAGGTCGCCTAGTGGTTAGAGGCAGGTAGCCTAGTGGTTAGAGGCAGGTAGCCTAGTTGTGAGCCTAGTGGTTAGAGGCAGGTAGCCTAGTGGTTAGAGGCAGGTAGCCTAGTGGTTAGAGGCAGGTAGCCTAGTGGTTAGAGACAGGTAGCCTAGTGGTTAGAGGCAGGTAGTCTAGTGGTTAGAGGCAGGTAGCCTAGTGGTTAGAGGCAGGTAGCCTAGTTGTGAGCCTAGTGGTTAGAGCAGGTAGCCTAGTGGTTAGAGGCAGGTAGTCTAGTGGTTAGAACAGGTAGTCTAGTGGTTAGAGGCAGGTAGTCTAGTGGTTAGAGGCAGGTCGCCTAGTGGTTAGAGGCAGGTAGTCTAGTGGTTAGAGCAGGTAGCCTAGTGGTTAGAGGCAGGTAGTCTAGTGGTTAGAGGCAGGTAGTCTAGTGGTTAGAGCAGGTAGCCTAGTGGTTAGAACAGGTAACCTAGTGGTTAGAGGCAGGTAGTCTAGTGGTTAGAGCAGGTAGCCTAGTGGTTAGAGGCAGGTAGTCTAGTGGTTAGAACAGGTAACCTAGTGGTTAGAGGCAGGTAGCCTAGTGGTTAGAGGCAGGTAGTCTAGTGGTTAGAGCAGGTAGTCTAGTGGTTAGAGGCAGGTCGCCTAGTGGTTAGAGGCAGGTAGCCTAGTGGTTAGAGGCAGGTAGCCTAGTTGTGAGCCTAGTGGTTAGAGGCAGGTAGCCTAGTGGTTAGAGGCAGGTAGCCTAGTGGTTAGAGGCAGATAGCCTAGTGGTTAGAGGCAGGTAGCCTAGTGGTTAGAGGCAGGTAGCCTAGTGGTTAGAGGCAGGTAGCCTAGTGGTTAGAGACAGGTAGCCTAGTGGTTAGAGGCAGGTAGTCTAGTGGTTAGAGGCAGGTAGCCTAGTGGTTAGAGGCAGGTAGCCTAGTTGTGAGCCTAGTGGTTAGAGACAGGTAGCCTAGTGGTTAGAGCAGGTAGCCTAGTGGTTAGAGTCAGGTAGTCTAGTGGTTAGAGGCAGGTAGCCTAGTGGTTAGAGGCAGGTAGCCTAGTGCATAGAGGCAGGTAGCCTAGTGGTTAGAGGCAGGTAGTCTAGTGGATAGAGGCAGGTAGTCTAGTGGTTAGAGGCAGGTAGTCTAGTGGTTAGAGGCAGGTAGTCTAGTGGTTAGAGGCAGGTAGTCTAGTGGATAGAGGCAGGTAGTCTAGTGGTTAGAGGCACGGTAGCCTAGTGGTTAGAGGCAGGTAGTCTAGTGGATAGAGGCAGGTAGTCTAGTGGTTAGAGGCAGGTAGTCTAGTGGTTAGAGCAGGTAGCCTAGTGGTTAGAGGCAGGTAGTCTAGTGGTTAGAACAGGTAGTCTAGTGGTTAGAGGCAGGTAGTCTAGTGGTTAGAGGCAGGTCGCCTAGTGGTTAGAGGCAGGTAGTCTAGTGGTTAGAGCAGGTAGCCTAGTGGTTAGAGGCAGGTAGTCTAGTGGTTAGAGCAGGTAGCCTAGTGGTTAGAGGCAGGTAGTCTAGTGGTTAGAACAGGTAACCTAGTGGTTAGAGGCAGGTAGTCTAGTGGTTAGAGCAGGTAGCCTAGTGGTTAGAGGCAGGTAGTCTAGTGGTTAGAACAGGTAACCTAGTGGTTAGAGGCAGGTAGCCTAGTGGTTAAAGGCAGGTAGCCTAGTGGTTAGAGCAGGTAGTCTCGTGGTTAGAAGCAGGTCGCCTAGTGGTTAGAGGCAGGTAGCCTAGTGGTTAGAGGCAGGTAGCCTAGTTGTGAGCCTAGTGGTTAGAGGCAGGTAGTCTAGTGGTTAGAGGCAGGTAGTCTAGTGGTTAGAGCAGGTAGCCTAGTGGTTAGAGGCAGGTAGTCTAGTGGTTAGAACAGGTAGTCTAGTGGTTAGAGGCAGGTAGTCTAGTGGTTAGAGGCAGGTCGCCTAGTGGTTAGAGGCAGGTAGTCTAGTGGTTAGAGCAGGTAGCCTAGTGGTTAGAGGCAGGTAGTCTAGTGGTTAGAGCAGGTAGCCTAGTGGTTAGAGGCAGGTAGTCTAGTGGTTAGAACAGGTAACCTAGTGGTTAGAGGCAGGTAGTCTAGTGGTTAGAGCAGGTAGCCTAGTGGTTAGAGGCAGGTAGTCTAGTGGTTAGAACAGGTAACCTAGTGGTTAGAGGCAGGTAGCCTAGTGGTTAGAGGCAGGTAGCCTAGTGGTTAGAGCAGGTAGTCTAGTGGTTAGAGGCAGGTCGCCTAGTGGTTAGAGGCAGGTAGCCTAGTGGTTAGAGGCAGGTAGTCTAGTGGTTAGAGGCAGGTAGCCTAGTGGTTAGAGGCAGGTAGCCTAGTGGTTAGAGGCAGGTAGCCTAGTGGTTAGAGGCAGGTAGCCTAGTGGTTAGAGGCAGGTAGCCTAGTGGTTAGAGACAGGTAGTCTAGTGGTTGAAGGCAGGTAGCCTAGTGGTTAGAGGCAGGTAGCCTAGTTGTGAGCCTAGTGGTTAGAGGCAGGTAGCCTAGTGGTTAGAGCAGGTAGCCTAGTGGTTAGAGTCAGGTAGTCTAGTGGTTAGAGGCAGGTAGCCTAGTGGTTAGAGGCAGGTAGCCTAGTGCATAGAGGCAGGTAGCCTAGTGGTTAGAGGCAGGTCGCCTAGTGGTTAGAGGCAGGTAGTCTAGTGGTTAGAGCAGGTAGCCTAGTGGTTAGAGGCAGGTAGTCTAGTGGTTAGAGCAGGTAGCCTAGTGGTTAGAGGCAGGTAGTCTAGTGGTTAGAACAGGTAACCTAGTGGTTAGAGGCAGGTAGTCTAGTGGTTAGAGCAGGTAGCCTAGTGGTTAGAGGCAGGTAGTCTAGTGGTTAGAACAGGTAACCTAGTGGTTAGAGGCAGGTAGCCTAGTGGTTAGAGGCAGGTAGCCTAGTGGTTAGAGCAGGTAGTCTCGTGGTTAGAGGCAGGTCGCCTAGTGGTTAGAGGCAGGTAGCCTAGTGGTTAGAGGCAGGTAGCCTAGTTGTGAGCCTAGTGGTTAGAGGCAGGTAGCCTAGTGGTTAGAGGCAGGTAGCCTAGTGGTTAGAGGCAGGTAGCCTAGTGGTTAGAGACAGGTAGCCTAGTGGTTAGAGGCAGGTAGTCTAGTGGTTAGAGGCAGGTAGCCTAGTGGTTAGAGGCAGGTAGCCTAGTGGTTAGAGCAGGTAGCCTAGTGGTTAGAGTCAGGTAGTCTAGTGGTTAGAGGCAGGTAGCCTAGTGGTTAGAGGCAGGTAGCCTAGTGGATAGAGGCAGGTAGCCTAGTGGTTAGAGGCAGGTAGTCTAGTGGATAGAGGCAGGTAGTCTAGTGGTTAGAGGCAGGTAGCCTAGTGGTTAGAGCAGGTAGCCTAGTGGTTAGAGTCAGGTAGTCTAGTGGTTAGAGGCAGGTAGCCTAGTGGTTAGAGGCAGGTAGCCTAGTGGATAGAGGCAGGTAGCCTAGTGGTTAGAGGCAGGTAGTCTAGTGGATAGAGGCAGGTAGTCTAGTGGTTAGAGGCAGGTAGTCTAGTGGTTAGAGGCAGGTAGTCTAGTGGATAGAGGCAGGTAGTCTAGTGGTTAGAGGCACGGTAGCCTAGTGGTTAGAGGCAGGTAGTCTAGTGGATAGAGGCAGGTAGTCTAGTGGTTAGAGGCACGGTAGCCTAGTGGTTAGAGGCAGGTAGCCTAGAGGTTAGAGGCAGTTAGCCTAGAGGTTAGAGGCAGTTAGCCTAGAGGTTAGAGGCAGTTAGCCTAGTGGTTAGAGGCAGTTAGCCTAGTGGTTAGCGCGTTGGACTCGTAACTGAAAGGTTGCAAGTTCAAATCCCCGAGGTACACATCTTTCGTTCTGCCCCTGAACAAGGCAGGTAGCCTAGGCCGTCAAAATAAGAGTTTGTTCTTAACTGACTTGCCAAGTTAAATAAACTCAGCCAAATGTAAATCAACACGGGTATCATGTGCCCACAATGTCATAAGAATACATTTTAAAAAAAAGAGCCGTTATGGAATGAAAGCGCTGCATCTCTTACCTATCAGTTGTGAAGTTCGGCTATTTTCTTTTGTTGACTTGACAGTACTCCGTAGACGTGTTCTTTAACCAGCACTCCAGTCGGAATGAGCGGGGAGAATTTTCCAATGCATTTTATTGGCCTGCCCACAGGAACTTGGTCCAGGAAAGGAATGGATGAATTGTAAAAATATGTATCTGTTCACTCCCCCGAGATGGACTGTCGATCTAGGAGGCTTTATTTGTTGAACTACTCATCTTGAATAAGTGATAGACCTACAAGTTGATATCTGCAGCACTTATCTTATCAAAGTTGAGCAATAGGTATAGAAAGTGGGGTAATCTATGCTACTCAATTGACTAGTTGTCCCGAAACCATAAAGGTATGGGGGAAAAAAAGCTTTCAAAACGGTCTGTTCAACAATAGATTGGACACGTTGTATTTTCATCGAAGTGTGTTGATTTATTCAATTCCTAAGAAGTTAGAGTTAACAACTCGTTTCGTGAAATGTCCCGTAAATCCACACAATGGCGCCAGTCACCGCTTTTCTAGGAAGATGACGCACCAGCGGAATGAGCTGTTTGCTCCGTTAGTGTTGTTCAATGAGCGGTTAAACCATCGATGCTGACAAGGGAAAACACTGAATTAGTGCAGAAAATAGATCGATACCTTCAGACGATGTTTATTTTTTTCTTTGGATAAGATATCAGAAGATCAACTCGGCGGAAATGGAATTAGCATAATAAAATAAACCCCATAAAAATCAGCCAGTTTAAACTAGAGATATGTTTTTTGTTTTTTACATTGGATGCTTCTCAATCCACCGCATCCGCCTATGTAACACTTCCGCATCCGCGGAGAAAGTTGACAGAGCTAGAGCGGTGTTTGTCAGACCATGAGACATCCCAAAAATCGGTATTCTCACAAAATCGTCTTGTAGCGTCTTGGTTACCCACTAATATAGCCCATCTGTGTAAAGGTGAGACTCACAAACTGGTACATATCGGTTGTTTTGCTCTAGGATGCCCACAGGCCTCACTCGTCCGAAGGCCCTGATACCGGGACAAAAATACATGGAAGTACTGCATATATGGAGAATGTCTAGTGACGGAAATAAGGGGTAAAGTACACTACATTACCAAAAGTACACTACATTACAAAAAGTACACTACATTACCAAAAGTACACTACATTACCAAAAGTACACTGCATTACCAACAGTACACTACATTACCAAAAGTACACTACATTACCAACAGTACACTACATTACCAAAAGTACACCACATTACCAAAAGTACACTACATTACCAAAAGTACACCACATTACCAAAAGTAAACTACATTACCAAAAGTACACCACATTACCAAAAGTACACTACATTACCAAAAGTACACCACATTACCAAAAGTACACTACATTACCAAAAGTACACTACATTACCAAAAGTACACTACATTACCAAAAGTACACTACATTACCAAAAGTACACTACATTACCAAAAGTACACCACATTACCAAAAGTACACTACATTACCAAAAGTACCCCACATTACCAAAAGTACACCACATTACCAAAAGTACACTACATTACCAAAAGTACACCACATTACCAAAAGTACACTACATTACCAAAAGTACACTACATTACCAAAAGTACACCACATTACCAAAAGTACACTACATTACCAAATGTACACCACATTACCAAAAGTACACTACATTACCAAAAGTACACTGCATTACCAAAAGTACACTACTTTACGAAAAGTACACTGCATTACCAAAAGTACACTACATTATTAAAAGTACACTACATTACCAAAAGTACACTACATTACTAAAAGTACACTACATTACCAAAAGTACACTACATTACCAAAAGTACACTACATTACTGAAAGTACACAACATTACCAAAAGTACACTACATTACCAAAAGTACACCACATTACCAAAAGTACACTACATTACCAAAAGTACACTACATTACCAAAAATACACTACATTTCCAAAAGTACACTACATTACCAGAAGTACACTCCATTACCAAAAGTACACCACATTACCAAAAGTACACTACATCACCAAAAGTATGTGGACACCGGCTCGCCCAACATCTCATTCCAAAATCATGGGCATTAATCTGGAGTTGGTCCCCCCCTTTGCTGCTATAACAGCCTCCTCTCTTCTGGGAAGGCTTTCCACTAGATATTGGAACATTTCTGCAGGGACTTGCTTCCATTCAGCCACAAGAGCATTAGTGAGAATCACTGATGTAGGCCTGGAAGCAAGGCCTCGCACCATCTCATTGGCATTCCATTTCATCCCAAACTGTTGCCACGAATTTAGAAGCACAGAATTGTCTAGAATGTAATTGTATGCTGTAGCATTAAGATTTCCCTTCACTGGAACTAAGGGCCTAACCCAAACCGTGAAAAACAGGCCAGACGCATTATTCTACTGACAATGTTTGTCTATGGAGATTGCATGTCTGTGTGCTATATTTTATACACCTGTCAGCATCGGGTGTGCCTGAAATAGCCAAATCCACTAATTTGAAATGGTGTCCACATACTTTTGTATACAGTTGAAGTCGGAAGTTTACATACACTTAGGTTGGAGTCATTAAAACTCGTTTTTCAACCACTCCACACATTTCTTGTGGACAAACATTCGTTTTGGAAATGTCGGTTAGGACATCTACTTCATGCACGACACAAGTCATTTTTACAAACATTGGTTTACAGACAGATTATTTCACATATAATTCACTGTATCACAATTCCAGTGGGTCAGAAGTTTACATACACTAAGTTGACTGTGCCTTTGAACAGCTTGGAAAATTCCAGAAAAAGGTATTGGCCATCAAAAAGCCCTGACCTCATCCTATAGAACATTTGTGGGCAGAACTGAAAAAGCGTGTGCGAGCAAGGAGTCCTACAAACGTGACTCAGTTACACCAGCTCTGTCAGGATGAATGGGCAAAAATTCACCCAACTTATTGTGGGAAGCTTGTGGAAGGCTACCCGAAACGTTTGACCAAAGTTAAACAATTTAAAGGCAATGCTACCAAATACTAATTGAGTGTATGTAAACTTCTGACCCACTGGGAATGTGATGAAAGAAGTAAAAGCTGAAATAAATCATTCTCTCTACTATTATTCTGACATTTCACATCTTAAAATAAAGTGGTGATATTAAATGTCAGGAATTGTGAAAACTGAGATTAAATGTATTTTGCTAAATTGTATGTAAACTTCCGACTTCAACTGTATATAGTAGGCTGTACTGCTATATATATAGTAGGCTGTACTGCTATATATATATATATATATATATATATTTATATACATATATATATAGTAGGCTGTACTGCTGTACATGTAAAAAAAAATCCTGATCTTTCTTATGTCTCTCAGATATAGGATAGACATTCAGAAAAATCTTCCTTTAGATTTTTTTGGGGGGGGAGGGGCAACTGTTGTGACCCCCCCCCCCCCCCCCTAATGCAAGTAATCAGTAAATACTTTTAAACAGTTATACACTGAGTTTATTAATATCAATACAGTGCCTTACAAAAGTTTTCATCCCCCTTGGCGTTTTTCCTATTTTGTTGCATTACAACCTGTAATTTAAATGGATTTTTATTTGGATTTCATGTAATTGACACACACAAAATAGTCCATATTGGTCAAGTGAAATCAAATAAAAATCTTGTTTAAATTTTTTTTTTTTAAGTCCACCTGTGTGCAATCTAAGTGTCACATGATCTGTCACACGATCTCAGTATATATACACCTGTTCTGAATGGCCCCAGAGTCTGCAACACCACTAAGCAAGGGGCACCACCAAGCAAGCAGATCAGGGTTGGGTTATAAAAAAATATGCAAAACTTTGAACATTCCATGGAGCACCATTAAATCCATTATTAAAAAATGGAAAGAATATGTCACCACAACAAACCTGCCAAGAAAGGGCCGTCCACCAAAACTCACGGACCAGGCAAGGAGGGCATTAATCAGAGAGGCAACAAAGAGACCAAAGATAACCCTGAAGGAGCTGCAGAGCTGCGAAGCTCCACTGCGCAGATTGGAGTATCTGTCCATAGGACCACTTTAAGCCATAGAGTTGGGGTTTACGGAAGAGTGGCCAGAAAAAAGCCATTACTTAAAGAAAAAAAATAAGCAAACACATTTGGTGTTCTCCAAAAGGCATGTGGGAGACTCCCCCAAATATGGAGAAGGTACTCTGGTCAGATGAGACTAAAATTGAGCTTTTTGGCTATCAAGGAAAACTTTATGTCTGACGCAAACCCAACACCTCCCATCACCCCGAGAACACCATCCCCACAGTGAAGCATGGTGGTGGCAGCATCATGCTGTGTGGATGTTTTTCATAGGCATGGAATGGGAAACTGGTCAGAATTGAAGGAATGATGGATGGCGCTAAATACAGGGAAATTCTTGCGGGAAATTTTTTCTGTTTCTATCTTCCAGAGATTTGAGACTGGAATGGAGGTTCTCCTTCCAGAAGGACAATGATTTTAAGCATACTGCTAAAGCAACACTCGAGTGGTTTAAGGGGAAACATTAAAATGTCTTGGAATGGCCTAGTCAAAGCCCAGACCTCAATCCAATTGAGAATCTGTGGTATGACTTAAAGATTGCTGTACACCAGCGGAACCCATTCAACTTGAAGGAGCTGGAGCAGTTTGCCTTGAAGAATGGGCCAAGCTTATAGAGACATACCCCAAGAGACTTGCAGCTGTAATTGCCTCAAAAGATGTCTCTACAAAGTATTGACTTTGGTGGGGTGAATAGTTTTGCACGCTCAAGTTTTCTGTTTTTTTGTCTTATTTCTTGTTTGTTCCACAAAACAATATTTTGCATCTTCAAAGGAGTAGGGTCAATTACTAGCTAAGGAGTAGGATCTATTACTAGCTAAGGAGTAGGATATATTACAAGCTAAGGAGTAGGATCTATTACTAGCTAAGCAGTAGGATATATTACTAGCTAAGGAGTAGGATCTATTACTAGCTAAGCAGTAAGGGTATATTACTAGCTAAGGAGTAGGATATATTACTAGCTAAAGAGTAGGATCTATTACTAGCCAAGGAGTAGGGTCTATTACTAGCTAAGGAGTAGGATCTATTACTAGCTAAGGAGTAAGGTATATTACTAGCTAAGGAGTAGGGTATATTACTAGCTAAGGAGTAGGGTATATTACTAGCTAAGGAGTAGGATCTATTACTAGCTAAGGAGTAGGATCTATTACTAGCCAAGGAGTAGGGTATATTACTAGCTAAGGAGTAGGATCTATTACTAGCTAAGGACTAGGATATATTACTAGCTAAGGAGTAGGGTATATTACTAGCTAAGGAGTAGGGTATATTACTAGCTAAGGAGTAGGGTATATTACTAGCTAAGGAGTAGGATCTATTACTAGCCAAGGAGTAGGGTATATTACTAGCTAAGGAGTAGGATCTATTACTAGCTAAGGACTAGGATATATTACTAGCTAAGGAGTAGGGTATATTACTCGCTAAGAACACCTATCTTCTGATGTATCTGTCTGGAAGTTTATAAATAGAAAGCAAATTATGTGGAGAATTCAGAATGTTCTACAGATGTGAGGCTCTCTCACCCCATAAGACTAGGGTAGGCCTTTGATCAGACAGAGAAATAGATATCTCAAATGCCACCCTATTCCCTATGTAGTGCACTAGTTTAAACCGGGGTCCTGGTCAAATATAGGGCACTATATTACATAGGGAAAAGGGTGGCATTTGGAACACAGTCAAACTGTGAATGCCTTGCATCCTAGACGAGATTATTAGGCCATTATTTAGAGCTTGGGTGGTGGTCTGAATCGTGTGGTGGTCTGAATCGTGTGGTGGTCTGAATCGTGTGGTGGTCTGAACCGTGTGGTGGTCTGAATCGTGTGGTGGTCTGAACCGTGTGGTGGTCTGAATCGTGTGGTGGTCTGAATCGTGTGGTGGTCTGAATCGTGTTGTGGTCTGAACCGTGTGGTGGTCTGAATCGTGTGGTGGTCTGAATCGTGTGGTGGTCTGAACCGTGTGGTGGTCTGAATCGTGTTGTGGTCTGAACCGTGTGGTGGTCTGAATCGTGTGGTGGTCTGAATCGTGTGGTGGTCTGAACCGTGTGGTGGTCTGAATCGTGTGGTGGTCTGAATCGTGTGGTGGTCTGAACCGTGTGGTGGTCTGAACCGTGTGGTGGTCTGAACCGTGTGGTGGTCTGAATCGTGTGGTGGTCTGAATCGTGTGGTGGTCTGAACCGTGTGGTGGTCTGAACCGTGTGGTGGTCTGAACCGTGTGATGGTCTGAACCGTGTGGTGGTCTGAATCGTGTGGTGGTCTGAACATTGTGGTGGTCTGAACCGTGTGGTGGTCTGAATCGTGTGGTGGTCTGAATTGTTTGGTGGTCTGAACCGTGTGGTTGTCTGAACCGTGTGGTGGTCTGAACCGTGTGGTGGTCTGAACCGTGTGGTGGTCTGAATCGTGTGGTGGTCTGAACTGTGTGGTGGTCTGAATCGTGTGGTGGTCTGAACTGTGTGGTGGTCTGAGTCGTGTGGTGGTCTGAATCGTGTGGTGGTCTGAACCGTGTGGTGGTCTGAACCGTGTGGTGGTCTGAATCGTGTGGTGGTCTGAACCGTGTGGTGGTCTGAATCGTGTGGTGGTCTGAATCGTGTGGTGGTCTGAATCGTGTGGTGGTCTGAATCGTGTGGTGGTCTGAATTGTGTTGTGGTCTGAACCGTGTGGTGGTCTGAATCGTGTGGTGGTCTGAATCGTGTGGTTGTCTGAACCGTGTGGTGGTCTGAATCGTGTGGTGGTCTGAACCGTGTGGTGGTCTGAACCGTGTGGTGGTCTGAACCGTGTGGTGGTCTGAATCGTGTGGTGGTCTGAACCGTGTGGTGGTCTGAACCGTGTGGTGGTCTGAACCGTGTGGTGGTCTGAATCGTGTGGTGGTCTGAACATTGTGGTGGTCTGAACCGTGTGGTGGTCTGAATCGTGTGGTGGTCTGAATTGTTTGGTGGTCTGAACCGTGTGGTGGTCTGAACCGTGTGGTGGTCTGAACCGTGTGGTGGTCTGAATCGTGTGGTGGTCTGAACTGTGTGGTGGTCTGAATCGTGTGGTGGTCTGAATCGTGTGGTGGTCTGAATCGTGTGGTGGTCTGAACCGTGTGGTGGTCTGAATCGTGTGGTGGTCTGAATCGTGTGGTGGTCTGAATCGTGTGGTGGTCTGAATTGTGTTGTGGTCTGAACCGTGTGGTGGTCTGAATCGTGTGGTGGTCTGAATCGTGTGGTGGTCTGAACCGTGTGGTGGTCTGAATCGTGTGGTGGTCTGAACCGTGTGGTGGTCTGAACCGTGTGGTGGTCTGAATCGTGTGGTGGTCTGAACCGTGTGGTGGTCTGAATCGTGTGGTGGTCTGAACCGTGTGGTGGTCTGAATCGTGTGGTGGTCTGAACCGTGTGGTGGTCTGAACCGTGTGGCGGTCTGAACCGTGTGGTGGTCTGAACCGTGTGGTGGTCTGAACCGTGTGGTGGTCTGAATCGTGTGGTGGTCTGAACCGTGTGGTGGTCTGAATTGTGTGGTGGTCTGAATCGTGTGGTGGTCTGAACCGTGTGGTGGTCTGAATCGTGTGGTGGTCTGAATCGTGTGGTGGTCTGAACCGTGTGGTGGTCTGAACCGTGTGGTGGTCTGAATCGTGTGGTGGTCTGAATCGTGTGGTGGTCTGAACCGTGTGGTGGTCTGAATCGTGTGGTGGTCTGAATCGTGTGGTGGTCTGAACCGTGTGGTGTTCTGAACCGTGTGGTGGTCTGAATCGTGTGGTGGTCTGAACCGAAGGTTGTTAAGTGTGTGTTTGGAGAGGTTGGAGAGAGAGAGAGTGGTAGGGGAGAGAGAAAGAGGTGGGAGAGAGACACTGAGAGAGAGGGGTGGGAGAGAGGGGTGGGAGAGAGAGTGGTGTGGGAGAGAGAGAGTGATGGGAGAGAGAGAGTGGTGGGAGAGAGAGAGGGGTGGGAGAGAGAGAGAGAGAGAGAGGAGTGGGAGAGAGGGGTGGGAGAGAGAGTGGTGGGAGAGAGAGAGTGGTGGGAGAGAGAGAGGGGTGGGAGAGAGAGAGAGAGAGACGGGTGGGAGAGAGGGGTGGGAGAGAGACACAGAGAGAGGGTGGGGGAGAGAGAGAGAGAGAGAAAGGGGTGGGAGAGAGACACTGAGAGAGGGCTGGGAGAGAGACACTGAGAGAGAGGGTGGGGGAGAGAAAGAGAGAGAGAGAGAGAGAGAGAGAGAGGGGAGGGAGAGGGAGATATTTGAGTATTTGAAAACTCAGACACGTATCCTCTGATGCATTAGAACTCTGCGAAGTAGTTTTAATAATGCATCGTACCCTCATCAACATCTGAATATCACTGATAATGTGATTCATCACCCGGTTGTGTTTTTCAGCAAACCGTTAGGTCACAATGTTCTCAATTGACTTAAAAACAAAAAAGGTGTGAGTGGACATCATAATGAGGTTTCCCGAATCCTTTGATTTTAAAGTGGGCTTATTCATTCACTACGAGGGGAATCAAAACCATGTAATATTCTCTTTCGTTGATACCTGGACGGCATGACACGGGGAATTGAAACACCTTGTTAACAGCGTTCACTCAATTAGCCTCTGCTTAGCAAATGGGTCTGTAGTGTACCGACAGGCTTTTTATTCATGCAGTTTCTTCTACGGTTGTTCAGTATCAGTTCAGAAAGAGGGAATTATCGGCCTGACGTTAGTGTTCTGTTTCTTTAGCACCTTGGTGACATTAACTAGGTTATTACGGTTAACAGAAACACATCATTAACCAGGGTATTACGTTATTCCAGTTAACACATCATTAACCAGGTTATTACGGTTAACACATCATTAACCAGGTTATTACGGTTAACACATCATTAACTAGGTTATTACTGTTAACACATCATTAACCAGGTTATTACGGTTAACACATCATTAACCAGGTTATTACGGTTAACACATCATTAACCAGGTTATTACGGTTAACACATCATTAACCAGGTTATTACGGTTAACACATAATTAACCAGGTTATTACGGTTAACACATCATTAAGCAGGTTATTACGGTTAACAGAAGCACATCATTAACCAGGTTATTACGGTTAACACATCATTAAGCAGGTTATTACGGTTAACAGAAACACATCATTAACCAGGTTATTACAGCTAATAGAAACACATCATTAACTAGGTTATTACAGTTAACACATCATTAACCAGGTTATTACGGTAAACACATCGTTAACCAGGTTATTACGGTTAACACATCATTAACCAGGTTATTACGGTTAACACATCATTAACCAGGTTATTACGGTTAACACATCATTAACCAGGTTATTACGGTTAACACATCATTAACCAGGTTATTACGGTTAACAGAAACACATCATTAACCAGGGTATTACGGTTAACACATAATTAACCAGGTTATTACGGTTAACACATCATTAACTAGGTTATTATGGTTAACAGAAACACATCATTAACCAGGGTATTACGGTTAACACATAATTAACCAGGTTATTACGGTTAACACATCATTAACCAGGTTATTACAGCTAACAGAAACACATCATTAACCAGGTTATTACGGTTAACACATCATTAACTAGGTTATTACAGTTAACAGAAACACATCATTAACCAGGTTATTACGGTTAACACATCATTAACCAGGTTATTACGGTTAACACATCATTAACCAGGTTATTACGGTTAACAGAAACACATCATTAACCAGGTTATTATGGTAAACACATCATTAACCAGGTTATTACAGTTAACACATCATTAACCAGGTTGTTACGGTTAACAGAAACACATCATTAACCAGGTTATTACGGTTAACACATCATTAACCAGGTTATTACGGTTAACACATCATTAACCAGGTTATTACGGTTAACAGAAACACATCATTAACTAGGTTATTATGGTTAACACAACATTAACCAGGTTATTACGGTTAACACAACATTAACCAGGTTATTACGGTTAACACAACATTAACCAGGTTATTATGGTTAACACATCATTAACCAGGTTATTATGGTTAACACATCATTAACCAGGTTATTACGGCTAACACATCATTAACCAGGTTATTACAGTTAACACATCATTAACCAGGTTATTATGGTTAACACATCATTAACCAGGTTATTACGGTTAACACATCATTAACCTGGTTATTATGGTTAACGCATCATTAACCAGGTTATAACAGTTAACACATCATTAACCAGGTTATTACGGTTAACACATCATTAACCAGGTTATTATGGTTAACAGAAACACATCATTAACCAAGTTATTACGGTTAACACATCATTAACCAGGTTATTACTGTTAACACATCATTAACCAGGTTATTACGGTTAACAGAAACACATCATTAACTAGGTTATTACTGTTAACACAACATTAACCAGGTTATTACGGTTAACACATCATTAACCAGGTTATTACGGTTAACACATCATTAACCAGGTTATTACGGCTAACAGAAACACATCATTAACCAGGTTATTACGGCTAACAGAAACACATCATTAACCAGGTTATTACGGCTAACAGAAACACATCAGTAACCAGGTTATTACGTTTAACAGAAACACATCATTAACCAGGTTATTACGGTTAACAGAAACACATTAACCAGGTTATTACGTTTAACAGAAACACATCATTAACCAGGTTATTACGTTTAACAGAAACACATCATTAACCAGGTTATTACGGTTAACACATCATTAACCAGGTGATTAAGGTTAACACATCATTAACCAGGTTATTACGGTTAACACATCATTAACTAGGTTATTATGGTTAACACATCATTAACCAGGTTATTACGGTTAACACATCATTAACCAGGTTATTACGGTTAACAGAAACACATCAGTAGCCAGGACAGACCTCATCTCCACCTCAGTAGCCAGGACAGACCTCATCTCCACCTCAGTAGCCAGGGCAGACCTCATCTCCACCTCAGTAGCCAGGACAGACCTCATCTCCACCTCAGTAGCCAGGACAGACCTCATCTCCACCTCAGTATCCAGGACAGGCCTCATCTCCACCTCAGTAGCCAGGACAGACCTCATCTCCACCTCAGTAGCCATGACAGACCTCATCTCCACCTCAGTATCCAGGACAGACCTCATCTCCACCTCAGTAGCCAGGACAGACCTCATCTCCACCTCAGTAGCCAGGACAGACCTCATCTCCACCTCAGTAGCCAGGACAGACCTCATCTCCACCTCAGTAGCCAGGACAGACCTCATCTCCACCTCAGTATCCAGGACAGACCTCATCTCCATCTCAGTAGCCAGGACAGACCTCATCTCCACCTCAGTATCCAGGACAGACCTCATCTCCACCTCAGTATCCAGGACAGACCTCATCTCCACCTCAGTAGCCAGGACAGACCTCATCTCCACCTCAGTAGCCAGGACAGACCTCACCTCCACCTCAGTAGCCAGGACAGACCTCATCTCCACCTCAGTAGCCAGGACAGACCTCACCTCCACCTCAGTAGCCAGGACAGACCTCATCTCCACCTCAGTAGCCAGGACAAACCTCACCTCCACCTCAGTAGCCAGGACAGACCTCATCTCCACCTCAGTAGCCAGGACAGGCCTCACCTCCACCTCAGTAGCCAGGACAGACCTCATCTCCACCTCAGTAGCCAGGACAGACCTCATCTCCACCTCAGTAGCCAGGACAGACCTCATCTCCACCTCAGTATCCAGGACAGACCTCATCTCCATCTCAGTAGCCAGGACAGACCTCATCTCCACCTCAGTATCCAGGACAGACCTCATCTCCACCTCAGTATCCAGGACAGACCTCATCTCCACCTCAGTAGCCAGGACAGACCTCATCTCCACCTCAGTAGCCAGGACAGACCTCACCTCCACCTCAGTAGCCAGGACAGACCTCATCTCCACCTCAGTAGCCAGGACAGACCTCACCTCCACCTCAGTAGCCAGGACAGACCTCATCTCCACCTCAGTAGCCAGGACAGACCTCACCTCCACCTCAGTAGCCAGGACAGACCTCATCTCCAAGGTTCTTCCCACAAGCCTCATATAATTGACCATCCACAGGTTTTAACCAGTGTTTTCCTGTGGTTGTCTGACAACTGGGGTATGTGGCAGTGCAAGGCAGAATTACACACAGATCTTCTTGTGTGTGTCTCACGTCCAAGCAGTTATTCAGGAGCCACTTCAGAAGAGTGGAAATCCTTGAAGCCTTTCACAGCACAGGAGTACCTGCCTGCATCCTTCTTTCTGACTGGGTTTAGGTGCAGACTGTCTCACACACACACACACACACACACACACATACACACATACACACAGACACACACACACACACACACACACACACACACACACACACACACACACACACACACACACACACACACACACACACACACACACACACACACACACACGCACACACACGCACACACACACATACTCTCCTCCCTACCACTTTCCATTGCTTGGCTTGTATAGATACAAAACCACCCTCTCCTCCTGCCTTCTCCTCTCCTCTCCAACCCTTCCCTCCTGTCTTCTCCTCTCCTGCCCAACTGTCCCCTCCTGCCTTCTCCTCTCCAACCCTTCCCTCCTGTCTTCTCCTCTAGTCTCCAACCCTCCCCTCCTGTCTTCTCCTCTCCAACCCTCCCCTCCTGTCTTCTCCTCTCCTCTCCAACCCTCCTCTCCTGCCTTCTCCTCTCCAACCCTCCCCTCCTGTATTCTCCGCTCCTCTCCAACCCACTCCTCCTGTCTTCTCCTCTCTAACCCTCCCCTCCTGTCCAACCCTCCTCTCCTGTCTTCTCTTCTCCAACTCTCCCTCCTAGCTTCTCCTCTCCAACCCTTCCCTCCTGTCCAACCTCCCCTCCTGTCTTCTCATCTCGAACCCTCCCCTCCTTTCTTCTCCTCTCCAACCCTTCCCTCCTGTCTTCTCCTCTCCAACCCTCCCTCCTGTCTTCTCCTCTCCAACCCTCCCTCCTATCCTCTCCAACCCTCACCTCCTATCCTCTCCAACCCCCCCTCCTGTCCAACCCTCCCTCCTAGCTTCTCCTCTCCAACCCTCCCCTCCTGTCTTCTCCTCTACAACCCTCCCTGCTGTCTTCTCCTCTCCAACCCTCCCTCCTAGCTTCTCCTCTCCAACCCTCCCCTCCTATCTTATCCCCTCCTGTCCAACCCTCCCTTCCTGTCTTCTCCTCTCCAACCCACCCCTCCTTTCTTCTCCTCTCCAACCCTCCCCTCCTGCCTTCTCTTGTCCAACTCTCCTGTCTTCTCCTCTCCTGTCTTCTCCTCTCCTCCTGTCTTCTCCTCTCCTGTCTTCTCCTCTCCTCCTGTCTTCTCCTCTCCTCCTATCTTCTCCTCTCCTATATTTTCCTCTCCTCCCCTCCTCTCCTCTCAGTCTAGTTCCAGTGAGGACAGGTCCTGACAGTACCATATTGATCTGTCTGAACTCAGTGACACCATGAAAGGCAGTCATTGGCAGCTGATGACAGCTATATTAAAAGGAGGAGGCTGTGGTGAAATAGCAAGCAGCATCATGTGTCTAAACCCTGAAGACACTCGTCGACTGTTAGCAGATCTGCTGGGTAACAATGGAGCGCTAAGAGTCTGAATGTTAACAGAATTGTGTTCATGTTGTCTTATATATTGTCAACACTTATACTAGGAAATGGCCATTATAAAGATAGAGGCAGCATCCCAAATGGCACCCTATTCCCTTTATAGTGCACTACTTTAGACCAGGGCCTATAGGGTAGTAGTGCACTACTTTAGACCAGGGTCTATAGGGTAGTAGTCTATAGGATAGTAGTAGTCCTCTTCACTGTTGACGTTAAGACTGGACAGAGGAACTCTGCCTAGAATGTCAGCATCCCAGAGTCGCCTCTTCACTGTTGACGTTGAGACCGGTGTTTTGCGGGTACTATTTAATGAAGCTGCCAGTTGAGGACTTGTGAGGCGTCTGTTTCTCAAACTAGACACTCTATTGTATTCTATTTAGAAAACTTTCTGCCAATAACAGCTAGTTTTCAGTTTTTACCCTCCCCACTCAGACCACTCAAATCAAATCAAATTGTATTTGTCACATACACATGGTTAGCAGATGTTAATGGTCACATACACACGGTTAGCAGATGTTATTGGTCACATACACATGGTTAGTAGATGTTAATGGTCACATACACACGGTTAGCAGATGTTATTGGTCACATACACACGGTTAGCAGATGTTATTGGCCACCTACACATGGTTAGCAGATGTTATTGGTCACATACACATGGTTAGCAGATGTTATTGGTCACATACACATGGTTAGCAGATGTTATTGGTCACATACACATGGTTAGCAGATGTTATTGGTCACATACACATGGTTAGCAGATGTTATTGGTCACATACACACGGTTAGCAGATGTTATTGGTCACATACACATGGTTAGCAGATGTTATTGGTCACATACACACGGTTAGCAGATGTTATTGGTCACATACACATGGTTAGCAGATGTTATTGGTCACATACACATGGTTAGTAGATGTTAATGGTCACATACACATGGTTAGCAGATGTTATTGGTCACATACACACGGTTAGCAGATGTTATTGGTCACATACACATGGTTAGCAGATGTTATTGGTCACATACACATGGTTAGCAGATGTTATTGGTCACATACACATGGTTAGCAGATGTTATTGGTCACATACACATGGTTAGCAGATGTTATTGGTCACATACACATGGTTAGCAGATGTTATTGGTCACATACACATGGTTAGCAGATGTTATTGGTCACATACACATGGTTAGCAGATGTTATTGGTCACATACACATGGTTAGCAGATGTTATTGGTCACATACACACGGTTAGCAGATGTTATTGGTCACATACACAAGGTTAGCAGATGTTATTGGTCACATACACACGGTTAGCAGATGTTATTGGTCACATACACATGGTTAGCAGATGTTATTGGTCACATACACATGGTTAGTAGATGTTAATGGTCACATACACATGGTTAGCAGATGTTATTGGTCACATACACACGGTTAGCAGATGTTATTGGTCACATACACATGGTTAGCAGATGTTATTGGTCACATACACATGGTTAGCAGATGTTATTGGTCACATACACATGGTTAGCAGATGTTATTGGTCACATACACATGGTTAGCAGATGTTATTGGTCACATACACATGGTTAGCAGATGTTATTGGTCACATACACACGGTTAGCAGATGTTATTGGTCACATACACATGGTTAGCAGATGTTATTGGTCACATACACACGGTTAGCAGATGTTATTGGTCACATACACATGGTTAGCAGATGTTATTGGTCACATACACATGGTTAGTAGATGTTAATGGTCACATACACATGGTTAGCAGATGTTATTGGTCACATACACACGGTTAGCAGATGTTATTGGTCACATACACATGGTTAGCAGATGTTATTGGTCACATACACATGGTTAGCAGATGTTATTGGTCACATACACATGGTTAGCAGATGTTATTGGTCACATACACATGGTTAGCAGATGTTATTGGTCACATACACATGGTTAGCAGATGTTATTGGTCACATACACATGGTTAGCAGATGTTATTGGTCACATACACATGGTTAGCAGATGTTATTGGTCACATACACATGGTTAGCAGATGTTATTGGTCACATACACACGGTTAGCAGATGTTATTGGTCACATACACAAGGTTAGCAGATGTTATTGGTCACATACACATGGTTAGCAGATGTTATTGGTCACATACACATGGTTAGCAGATGTTATTGGTCACATACACATGGTTAGCAGATGTTATTGGTCACATACACATGGTTAGCAGATGTTATTGGTCACATACACACGGTTAGCAGATGTTATTGGTCACATACACATGGTTAGCAGATGTTATTGGTCACATACACATGGTTAGCAGATGTTATTGGTCACATACACACGGTTAGCAGATGTTATTGGTCACATACACATGGTTAGCAGATGTTATTGGTCACATACACATGGTTAGCAGATGTTATTGGTCACATACACATGGTTAGCAGATGTTATTGGTCACATACACATGGTTAGCAGATGTTATTGCGAGTGTGGCGAAATGCTTGTGCTTCTAGTTCCGACCATGCAGTAATATCTAACAAGTAATCTAACAATTTCACAACAACTACCTTATACACACAAGCGTATAAGACAGTCTTAGCTAAATTCCTGCTTTAGGAATTGCTCGTGCTAAGAAGCTTTTTTGTGTTTCTCTTTGACCATTTGATTGAAAAGAAATCACATTAAAGTACTTAAGTTGTTACCCAGCAATGATTTGATATTGAGATTAAAAAAATGGCAGCATTGGCCCTTTAACCGATGTTTGTAAAACCATAAAAGGAATCTAAGATCGGTGTTTTATGGTATCTTCCTCTTACTCCACACAGTAACGAGTGTAGAAAAGAGAGCGGAGCGAGATAAGGCACAGCCTGCTTCACAGGGGTTTGCATGTGTAGTTCCAGTGTCCCGTATAGCGATGCTAAAGGCAATGTTTTTGAGGGTGGAGGTGACCACATGTATTGCTAGCTATGTTTGAATGCTAGCTTGTATTGCTAGCCATGTTTACATGCTATAATGCTTTAGCCCAGGACAGAAAGCCTGGAAGAATCACATTTCGGCTGTCGCTAAGCCTGGAAGGTACATTAGCACCACATTTAGGCTGCTATTAAGCCTGGAAGGTACATTAGCACCACATTTAGGCTGCTGCTAAGCCTGGAAGGAACATTAGCATCACAGTTAGGCTGCTGCTAAGCCTGGAAGGTACATTAGCATCACAGTTAGGTTGCTGCTAACATTGAAGGTACATTAGCATCACATTTAGGCTGCTGCTAAGCCTTGAAGGTACATTAGCATCACATTTAGGCTGCTGCTAAGTCTGGAAGGTACATTAGCATCACAATTAGGCTGCTGCTAAGCCTTGAAGGTACATTAGCATCACAGTTAGGTTGCTGCTAACCTTGAAGGTACATTAGCATCACATTTAGGCTGCTGCTAAGCCTTGAAGGTACATTAGCATCACATTTAGGCTGCTGCTAAGCCTTGAAGGTACATTAGCATCACATTTAGGCTGCTGCTAAGCCTTGAAGGTACATTAGCATCACATTTAGGCTGCTGCTAAGGCTGGAAGGTACATTAGCATCACAGTTAGGTTGCTGCTTAGCCTGGAAGTTACATTAGCATCATAGTTAGGCTGCTGCTAAGTCTGGAAGGTACATTAGCATCACAATTAGGCTGCAATTAGGCACAATTAGGCACAATTAGGCTGCTGCTAAGCTTGGAAGGTATATTAGCACCATGAGGTAGTACTGTCCCTGGTGCTGAAACTTCACTCTGAGGTTTCAGCACCATGGACAGTACTACCTCATCACTCTGAAGATTCAGCACCATGGACAGTACTACTACATCACCTTGAGGTTTCAGCACCATGGACAGTACTACCGCATCACTGAGGTTTCAGCACCATGGACAGTACTACCCCATCACCCTGAGGTTTCAGCACCATGGACAGTACTACCTCATCACCCTAAGGTTTCAGTACCATGGACAGTACTACCTCATCACCCTGAGGTTTCAGCACAACGGACAGTACTACCTCATCACCCTGAGGTTTCAGCACCATGGACAGTACTACTACATCACCCTGAGGATTCAGCACCATGGACAGTACTACCTCATCACTGAGGTTTCAGCACCCTGGACAGTACTACCTCATCACCCTGAGGTTTCAGCACCATGGACAGTACTACCTCATCACCCTGAGGTGGACAGAACAATGGATAACGGTGAGAAGTGGGCATACTATCTAGGTCTCGTGTCAAACTCATTCCACTGAGGGTCGAGTGTCTGAGAGTTTTTGCTCCTCCCTTGTTCAGAATAACACCAAAGTTATTCAGTTCAAAGTTCAGAGCAGCTCAGACATTGTTCTAAAATATCAAACATCTAAATGGGATCCCTGTTACTGACATCTGAATAGCTTGAAGTCTTAGGCTACATCCCAAATTTGATCCTATTCCCTACATTAGAGCACTACTTTAGAACAGGGCCCATAGGGAATGTAGGGAATAGGGTGCCATTTTGGGACACGCAGGGAATTAATTCACACAAAATCTAAATCAGAAATTAACCTGTGAAAGTGACACCTCCGTTCATGTGTGTGGGTGCTTGTGAAAGTGACACTGCGGGCCGCCACTGGCTGGTGCCATTGTCGGCACCTGTGAGAATATTCGTAGGGCGTGCTGTGTGTGTGCGCATGGGAGAGCGAGCGAGAGGAGAGAGAGTGTAGGCCCGGTCCCTTAAGTGATCCCAGATGAATTGTGTGTGTGCATTCACATCCTAGCATTTCTTGTGTCTTGCGTTTAGTTTTTGTGATTCAGCTCAGAATGTCTAACCCGGGTTAACGCTGGGACAATTGTGCACTGTCCTACGGGACTCCCGGTCATGGCCGGTTGTGATGCAGCCTGGGATCAAACACAGGTCTGTAGTGATGCCTCTAAACCGCTGCACCACTCGGGAGGCCCACCAAGGGGCATCTAATTGGACCTGGTTATTACCAAGGGTCTTTCTATTGGACCTGGTTATTACCAAGGGGCTTTCTACTGGACCTGGTTATTACCAAGGGGCTTTCTATTGGACCTGGTTATTACCAAGGGGCTTTCTATTGGACCTGGTTATTACCAAGGGTCTTTCTATTGGACCTGGTTATTACCAAGGGGCTTTCTACTGGACCTGGTTATTACCAAGGGGCTTTCTACTGGACCTGGTTATTACCAAGGGGCATCTAATTGAACCTGGTTATTACCAAGGGTCTTTCTATGGGACCTGGTTATTACCAAGCGGCTTTCTACTGGACCTGGTTATTACCAAGGGGCTTTCTACTGGACCTGGTTATTACAAAGGGGCTTTCTATGGGACCTGGTTATTACCAAGGGGCTTTCTACTGGACCTGGTAATTACCAATGGGCTTTCTATTGGACCTGGTTATTACCAAGGGGCTTTCTACTGGACCTGGTTATTACCAAGGGGCTTTCTACTGGACCTGGTTATTACCAAGGGGCTTTCTACTGGACCTGGTTATTACCAAGGGGCTTTCTATTGACACATCCTCTATTGTCGATGTAGCTTCATCTGATCACCTTATTTATACTACCTTGTTGCCCATAGCAATATTTTATATTACCACAGGGTAATACCGAACGCATTATTAAAACTCATGACATTTAGATGTGGAGGAGAGTTCACATAGGTTTGCTGGGGTAGGATTTATCAGGCCATCAGTATTATATACAGTACTGTGCGGCGCCTCCCATAGGGGACTGTGAAGAGACCTCTGGTGGCATGTCTTGTTGGGTATGCATGGGTGTCTGAGCTGTGAGTTAGTAGTTTAAACAGACAGCTCGGTTCATTCAACATGTCAATACCTCTCATAAATAAAGGTAGTAATGAAGTCAATCTCTCCTCCACTTTGAGCCGGGAGAGATTCACATGCATATTATTCATATTATTCATATTATTCATCATGGCTCGCTGTGTACATCCAAGGGCCAGCAGTGCTGACCTGTTCTGTAATTTTCCCTCTTCAGCTCTTTGCATTTTTTTCTCCAACCTTCCTTTTCTTTTCTGAAGCAAAATTCTTATTGTTGGAGCCAAAGAACAGAGAGAAAATCTGGCTGCACATTTTAATTCACGGACAATAAAGATAAAAAAAAACAAAAAAACTAGGTGTTATTTTAGATTCTGAACTGCATTTTTTGAATCACACATTAGGAATGTGACCGAAAATAGCTTTCTACCACCTGAGGAACATTGCCAAGCTGCGGCCGTTTCTCTCTCCGGCTGATACAGAGAGACTCATCCATGCTTTTATTACAAGCAGGCTTGACTACTGTGATGCTCTTCTGTCTGGTCTACCCAAGAAAGACATTGGTCAACTGCAAAACATACAGAATGCTGCAGGGTACTGACCAAGACCAGACAGAGAGAACACATTACACCGGTTTAATGGTCTCTGTACTGTAATACATACAGAATGCTGCAGGGTACTGACCAAGACCAGACAGAGAACACATTACACCAGTTTAATGGTCTCTGTACTGTAATACATACAGAATACTGCAGGGTACTGACCAAGACCAGACAGAGAGAACACACATTACACCAGTTTAATGGTCTCTGTACTGTAATACATACAGAATACTGCAGGGTACTGACCAAGACCAGACAGAGAACACATTACACTGGTTTTAAGGTCTCTGTACTGTAATACATACAGAATACTGCAGGGTACTGACCAAGACCAGACAGAGAGAACACACATTACACCAGTTTAATGGTCTCTGTACTGTAATACATACAGAATACTGCAGGGTACTGACCAAGACCAGACAGAGAACACATTACACTGGTTTAATGGTCTCTGTACTGTAATACATACAGAATACTGCAGGGTACTGACCAAGACCAGACAGAGAACACATTACACCAGTTTAATGGTCTCTGTACTGTAATACATACATAATACTGCAGGGTACTGACCAAGACCAGACAGAGAGAACACATTACACCAGTTTAATGGTCTCTGTACTGTAATACATACAGAATACTGCAGGGTACTGACCAAGACCAGACAGAGAGAACACATTACACCAGTTTAATGGTCTCTGTACTGTAATACATACAGAATACTGCAGGGTATTGACCAAGACCAGACAGAGAGAACACATTACACCAGTTTAATGGTCTCTGTACTGTAATACATACAGAATGCTGCAGGGTACTGACCAAGACCAGACAGAGAACACATTACACCAGTTTAATGGTCTCTGTACCGGCTGCCTGTTAGTTTTAGAATACATTTTAATATTCTTCTATTGCTTTATAAATCAATCCACGATTGTGCACCTCAATACATGTCAGACATGCTATAAGTTATGTACCCAGTAGGTCCCTCAGGTCCTCTGGTCTTTTAACTATCCCAAAGCCCAGGACCAAGAAGCATGGAGAGACAGCCTTATAACTATCCCAAAGCCCAGGACCAAGAGGCATGGAGAGAGCAGCCTTTTAACTATCCCAAAGCCCAGGACCAAGAGACATGGAGAGGCAGACTTTTACCTATCCCAAAGCCTAGGACCAAGAGGCATGGAGAGACAGCCTAGGACCAAGAGACAGCCTTTTAACTATCCCAAAGCCCAGGACCAAGAGACATGGAGAGACAGCCTTTAGTTACTATGCCCCCAGCCTTTAGTTACTATGCCCCCAGCCTTTAGTTACTATGCCCCCAGCCTTTAGTTACTATGCTCCCAGCCTTTAGTTACTATGTCCCCAGCCTTTAGTTACTATGCCCCCAGCCTTTAGTTACTATGCCCCCAGCCTTTAGTTACTATGTCCCCAGCCTCTAGTTACTATGCCCCCAGCCTTTAGTTACTATGCCCCCAGCCTTTAGTTACTATGCCCCCAGCCTTTAGTTACTATGACCCCAGCCTTTAGTTACTATGTCCCCAGCCTTTAGTTACTATGCCCCCAGCCTTTAGTTACTATGCCCCCAGCCTCTAGTTACTATGCCCTCAGCCTTTAGTTACTATGCCCCCAGCCTCTAGTTACTATGTCCCCAGCCTTTAGTTACTATGCCCCCAGCCTCTAGTTACTATGTCCCCAACCTCTAGTTACTATGTACCCAGCCTTTAGTTACTATGCCCCCAGCCTTTAGTTACTATGCCCCCAGCCTTTAGTTACTATGTCCCCAGTCTCTAGTTACTATGCCCCCAGCCTTTAGTTACTATGCCCCCAGCCTCTAGTTACTATGTCCCCAGCCTCTAGTTACTATGTCCCCAGCCTTTAGTTACTATGCCCCCAGCCTTTAGTTACTATGCCCCCAGCCTTTAGTTACTATGTCCCCAGCCTCTAGTTACTATGCCCCCAGCCTTTAGTTACTATGCCCCCAGCCTTTAGTTACTATGCCCCCAGCCTTTAGTTACTATGCCCCCAGCCTTTAGTTACTATGCCCCCAGCCTTTAGTTACTATGACCCCAGCCTTTAGTTACTATGTCCCCAGCCTTTAGTTACTATGCCCCCAGCCTTTAGTTACTATGCCCCCAGCCTCTAGTTACTATGCCCTCAGCCTTTAGTTACTATGCCCCCAGCCTCTAGTTACTATGTCCCCAGCCTTTAGTTACTATGCCCCCAGCCTCTAGTTACTATGTCCCCAGCCTCTAGTTACTATGTACCCAGCCTTTAGTTACTATGCCCCCAGCCTTTAGTTACTATGCCCCCAGCCTTTAGTTACTATGTCCCCAGCCTCTAGTTACTATGCCCCCAGCCTTTAGTTACTATGCCCCCAGCCTCTAGTTACTATGTCCCCAGCCTCTAGTTACTATGTCCCCAGTCTTTAGTTACTATGCCCCCAGCCTTTAGTTACTATGTCCCCAGCCTTTAGTTACTATGCCCCCAGCCTTTAGTTACTATGCCCCCAGTCTCTAGTTACTATGCCCCCAGCCTTTAGTTACTATGCCCCCAGCCTCTAGTTACTATGCCCCCAGCCTCTAGTTACTATGCCCCCAGCCTTTAGTTACTATGCCCCCAGTCTCTAGTTACTATGCCCCCAGCCTCTAGTTACTATGCCCCCAGCCTCTAGTTACTATGCCCCCAGGCTCTAGTTACTATGCCCCCAGCCTTTAGTTACTATGCCCCCATCCTCTAGTTACTATGCCCCCAGCCTTTAGTTACTATGCCCCCAGCCTCTAGTTACTATGCCCCCAGCCTCTAGTTACTATGCCCCCAGCCTCTAGTTACTATGCCCCCAGCCTTTAGTTACTATGCCCCCAGCCTCTAGTTACTATGCCCCCAGCCTCTAGTTACTATGCCCCCAGCCTCTAGTTACTATGCCCCCAACCTCTAGTTACTATGCCCCCAGCCTCTAGTTACTATGAAACAAACCTTTTTGCTTTTCCTCAGGGTGCTTTTTAGTTGTTCAGGTTTTATTGCTATCGTTGAGTTTTTTATCCTCTTCTGTTTGTTGTTTAGTAAATATTCCTGTAAAGCACATTGTGTTTTATTTCATGTCGGAAATGTTCTGTAGATATAAAGTTTGATTTGATACATATCACATTCAGTTCCTTCTTTTAGGAATCTCTCCTCTTTCTCTCTCTCTCTCTCTCTGTCTGTCTCTCTATCTCTCTCTCTCTCTCTCTCTGTCTCTCTCTCTTACTTTTTCTATTTATCTATCTCTCATTCTCTCCCTCTCTCCCTTTCCCTGACTCTCTCTTTGCCTCCCTCTCTCTCTCTCTCTCTTTCTCTCTCTGCCTCCCTCTCTCTTTCTCTCTCTTAGGGAGCGTTCCTCAGTGCTCTGACCCATTTGCATTGAGTGCTCCACTCTACGTGATGACATCATCACTCAAAGTACTCACAGTGGGTATCGTATGGGGATTGATGGAGTGTGTTGTGTGTCTGTGTCTGTGTGTGCCTGTGTGTGTCTGTGTGACGCTGTGCTTGAGTGAGATCAAGCGTTCATGTACCAACTGGAGGTATTTGGTTCCGCAGCATTACATTATATACTGTCTGTCTGTCTGTCTGTCTGTCTGTCTGTCTGTCTGTCTGTCTGTCTGTCTGTCTGTCTGTCTGTCTGTCTGTCTGTCTGTCTGTAATTAGACCTACAAACATATACCATTCCACCATATGTAATGATAATGTCCCTTGAGAAAAACAGTTGGACACAATTGAACCATCCCATCAGACATTTATTTTCAGGATAACAGCATCAGGGGCAAGGACGGGTATATGGGGGGGTAGTTGGGTATATAGGGGTGTGGAGGGGTATATAGGTGTGTAGAGGGGCATAGTTGGGTATATAGGGGTGTAGAGGGGTATATAGGGGTGTATAGGGGTATAGTTGGGTATATAGGGGTGTAGAGGGGTATATAGGGGTGTAGAGGGGTATACTTGGGTATATAGGGGTGTAGAGGGGTATAGTTGGGTATATAGGGGTGTAGAGTGGTGTAGAGGTTATAGAGGGGTATCGAGGGGTATAGAGGTTATAGAAGGACGTAGAGGGGTGTAGAGGGGTATAGTTGGGTATATAGGGGTGTAGAGGGGTATGTAGGGGTATATAGGGGTGTAGAGGGTTATAGTTGGGTATATAGGGGTGTAGAGGTTGTAGAGGGGTGTAGAGGGGTATAGAGGGGTGTATAGGTTATAGAGGGTTGTCGAGGGGTATAGAGGTTATAGAGGGGTGTAGAGGGGTGTAGAGGTTATAGAGGGGTGTAGAGGGGTATAGAGGTTATAGAAGGACGTAGAGGGGTGTAGAGGGGTACAGAGAGTATAGAATAGTATAGAGGGGTATAGAGAGTATAGAGAATATAGAGGGGTATAGAGTAGTATAGATGGGGATAGAGGGGTATAGAGAGTATAGAGGGGTATAGAGGGGTATAGAGAGTATAGAGTATAGAGGGGTTTAGAGGGGTTTAGAGGGGTATAGAGTAGTATAGCGTGGTATAGAGGGTTATAGAGTAGTATAGAGGAGTATAGAGGGGTATAGAGGGGTATAGAGTAGTATACATGGGTATAGAGGGTATAGAGTAGTATAGAGGAGTATAGAGGGGTTTAGAGGGGTATAGAGAGTATGGAGGGGTATAGAGTAGTATAGAGGGGCATAGAGTAGTATAGAGGGGTATAGAGAGTATAGAGTAGTATAGAGGGGTTTAGAGGGGTATAGAGTAGTATAGCGTGGTATAGAGGGTTATAGAGTAGTATAGAGGAGTATAGAGGGGTATAGAGGGGTATAGAGTAGTATACATGGGTATAGAGGGTATAGAGTAGTATAGAGGAGTATAGAGGGGTTTAGAGGGGTATAGAGAGTATGGAGGGGTATAGAGTAGTATAGAGGGGCATAGAGTAGTATAGAGGGGTATAGAGAGTATAGAGTAGTATAGAGGGGTTTAGAGGGGTATAGAGG
Source organism: Oncorhynchus mykiss (assembly GCF_013265735.2). Lineage (NCBI taxonomy): Eukaryota > Metazoa > Chordata > Actinopteri > Salmoniformes > Salmonidae > Oncorhynchus > Oncorhynchus mykiss. The sequence goes on along the minus strand of NC_048582.1, from coordinate 74,122,945 downwards.
GGTATAGAGAGTATAGAGTAGTATAGAGAGTATAGAGGGTTATAGAGAGTATAGAGGGTTATAGAGGGGTATAGAGTAGTATAACGTGGTATAGAGGGGTATAGAGTAGTATAGAGGGGTATAGGTAGTATAGAGGGGTATAGGGGGGTTTAGAGGGGTATAGAGAGTATAGAGTAGTATAGAGGGGTATAGAGGGGTATAGAGAGTATAGAGGGTTATAGAGAGTATAGAGTGGTATAGCGTGGTATAGAGGGGTATAGAGAGTATAGAGTAGTAGAGAGGGGTATAGAGGGGTATAGAGAGTATAGAGTAGTATAGAGAGGTATAGAGTGTATAGAGGGGTATAGAGAGTATAGAGGGGTATAGAGGGGTGTAGAGGGGTATAGAGGAATACAGAGAGTATAGAGTAGTATAGAGGGGTATAGAGGGGTACATAGAGTATAGAGGGGTATAGATCAGTATAGAGGGGTATAGAGAGTATAGAGGGGTATAGACTTGTATAGAGTGTGTAGAGGGGTATATAGGGGTTTAGATGGGCTTAGAGGTGCCTAGAGATTATAGAGGGGTATAGAGAGGTATAGAGGGGTATCGTTTGGTATAGAGGGGTATATAGGGGTATAGACTTTTATAGAGTGTTTAGAGGGGTATAGAGGGGCTTAGAGAGTGTAGAGAGTATAGAGGGTTATAGAGGAGTTTAGAGAGTATAGAGGGATATAGAGGGGTATAGAGAGTATAGAGGGGTATAGAGAGGTATAGAGGGGGATAGAGAGGTATAGAGGGGTATAGACTTGTAGAGGGGTATAGAGGGGTTTAGAGGGGCTTAGAGATTATAGAGGGGTATAGACTTGTATAGAGGGGTATAGAGAGTATAGGTTTTTGTATAAAGGGGTATAGAGAGTATAGACTTGTATAGAGGGGTATAGAGGGGCTTAGAGATTATAGACTTGTATAGAGTGTGTAGAGGGGTTTAGAGGGGCTTAGAGATTATAGAGGGGTATAGAGGGGTATAGACTTGTATACAGTATATAGAGGGGTATAAATGGGCTTAGAGAGTATAGAGGGGTATGGAGGAGTATAGAGGGGTATAGAGGGGTTTAGAGATTATGGACTTTTAATAGAGTGTGTAGAGGGGTTTAGATGGGCTTAGATATTATAGAGGGGTATAGACTTGTATAGAGTATATAGAGGGGTATAGATGGGCTTAGAGAGTATAGAGGGGTATGGAGGAGTATATAGGGGTATAGAGGAGTATAGAGGGGTTTAGAGGGGTATGGAGGGGTATGGAAGGGTTTAGAGGGGTATGGAGGGGTTTAGAGGGGTATGGAGGGGTTTAGAGGGGCTTATTTATTGTAGAGGGGTATAGAGGGGTATGGAGGGGTATGGAGAGTATAGAGGGGTATAGAGGGGTATGGAGAGTATAGAGGGGTATAGAGGGGTATGGAGGGTTATAGAGGAGTATGGAGGGGTTTAGAGGGGCTTATTTATTGTAGAGGGGTATAGAGGGGTATGGAGGGGTATGGAGAGTATAGAGGGGTATAGAGGGGTATGGAGAGTATAGAGGGGTATAGAGGGGTATGGAGGGTTATAGAGGAGTATGGAGGGGTTTAGAGGGGCTTATTTATTGTAGAGGGTATAGAGGGGTATGGAGGGGTATGGAGAGTATAGAGGGGTATGGAGAGTATAGAGGGGTATAGAGGGGTATGGAGGGGTATGGAGGGTTATAGAGGAGTATGGAGGGGTTTAGAGGGGATTATTTAGTATAGAGGGGCATAGAGGGGTATAGATGGGTATAGAGGGGTGTGGAGGGGCTTATTTAGTATAGCGGGGTGTAGAGGGGTGTGGAGGGGTTGAGGGGGCTTATTTAGTATAGAGGGGCATAGAGGGCTATGGAGGGGTATACTGGACTATGGAGGGGTTTAGATGGGTATGGAGGGGTTTAGAGGGGTATGGAGGGGTATAGAGGGGTATGGAGGGGTAAAGAGAGGTATAGAGAGGTATGGAGGGGTATAGAGGACTATGGAGGGGTTTAGAGGGGTATGGAGGGGTTTAGAGGGGTATGTAGGGGTATAGAGAGGTATAGGGGAGTATAGAGGGGTATAGAGAGTATAGAGGGGTATAGAGGGGTATAGAGGGGTATGGAGGGGTTTAGAGGGGCTTATTTAGTATAGAGGGGCATAGAGGGATATAGATGGGTATAGAGGGGTGTGGAGGGGCTTATTTAGTATAGCGGGGTGTAGAGGGGTGTGGAGGGGTTGAGGGGGCTTATTTAGTATAGAGGGGCATAGAGGGCTATGGAGGGGTATACTGGACTATGGAGGGGTTTAGATGGGTATGGAGGGGTTTAGAGGGGTATGGAGGGGTATAGAGGGGTATGGAGGGGTAAAGAGAGGTATAGAGAGGTATGGAGGGGTATAGAGGACTATGGAGGGGTTTAGAGGGGTATGGAGGGGTTTAGAGGGGTATGTAGGGGTATAGAGAGGTATAGGGGAGTATAGAGGGGTATAGAGAGTATAGAGGGGTATAGAGGGGTATAGAGGGGTATGGAGGGGTTTAGAGGGGCTTATTTAGTATAGAGGGGTATAGAGGGGTATGGAGAGGTATAGAGGGGTATGGAGGGGTTTAGAGGGGTATGGAGGGGTATGGAGGGGTAAAGAGAGGTATAGAGAGGTATGGAGGGGTATAGAGGACTATGGAGGGGTTTAGAGGGGTATGGAGGGGTTTAGAGGGGTATGTAGGGGTATAGAGAGGTATAGGGGAGTATAGAGGGGTATAGAGAGTATAGAGGGGTATAGAGGGGTATAGAGGGGTATGGAGGGGTTTAGAGGGGCTTATTTAGTATAGAGGGGTATAGAGGGGTATGGAGGGGTATAGAGGGTATAGAGGGGTATAGAGGGGTATGGAGGGGTTTAGAGGGGCTTATTTAGTATAGAGGGGTATGGAGGGGTTTAGAGGGGTTTATTTAGTATAGAGGGGTATAGAGGGGTATGGAGGGGTATAGAGGGGTATGGAGGGGTATAGAGGGGTTTGGAGGGGTATAGAGGGGTTTAGAGGGGTATGTAGGGGTATAGAGAGGTAAAGGGGAGGATAGAGGGGTATAGAGAGTATAGAGGGGTATAGAGGGGTACAGAGGGGTATGGAGGGGTTTAGAGGGGCTTATTTAGTATAGAGGGGTATAGAGGGGTATGGAGGGGTATAGAGGGGTATGGAGGGGTATAGAGGGGTATAGAGGGGTATGAAGGGGTTTAGAGGGGCTTATTTAGTATAGAGGGGTATGGAGGGGTTTAGAGGGGCTTATTTAGTATAGAGGGGTATAGAGGGGTATGGAGGGGTTTAGAGGGGCTTATTTAGTATAGAGGGGTATAGAGGGGTATGGAGGGGTATGGAGGGTTATAGAGGAGTATGGAGGGGTTTAGAGGGGATTATTTAGTATAGAGGGGCATAGAGGGGTATAGATGGGTATAGAGGGGTGTGGAGGGGCTTATTTAGTATAGCGGGGTGTAGAGGGGTGTGGAGGGGTTGAGGGGGCTTATTTAGTATAGAGGGGCATAGAGGGCTATGGAGGGGTATACTGGACTATGGAGGGGTTTAGATGGGTATGGAGGGGTTTAGAGGGGTATGGAGGGGTATAGAGGGGTATGGAGGGGTAAAGAGAGGTATAGAGAGGTATGGAGGGGTATAGAGGACTATGGAGGGGTTTAGAGGGGTATGGAGGGGTTTAGAGGGGTATGTAGGGGTATAGAGAGGTATAGGGGAGTATAGAGGGGTATAGAGAGTATAGAGGGGTATAGAGGGGTATAGAGGGGTATGGAGGGGTTTAGAGGGGCTTATTTAGTATAGAGGGGCATAGAGGGATATAGATGGGTATAGAGGGGTGTGGAGGGGCTTATTTAGTATAGCGGGGTGTAGAGGGGTGTGGAGGGGTTGAGGGGGCTTATTTAGTATAGAGGGGCATAGAGGGCTATGGAGGGGTATACTGGACTATGGAGGGGTTTAGATGGGTATGGAGGGGTTTAGAGGGGTATGGAGGGGTATAGAGGGGTATGGAGGGGTAAAGAGAGGTATAGAGAGGTATGGAGGGGTATAGAGGACTATGGAGGGGTTTAGAGGGGTATGGAGGGGTTTAGAGGGGTATGTAGGGGTATAGAGAGGTATAGGGGAGTATAGAGGGGTATAGAGAGTATAGAGGGGTATAGAGGGGTATAGAGGGGTATGGAGGGGTTTAGAGGGGCTTATTTAGTATAGAGGGGTATAGAGGGGTATGGAGAGGTATAGAGGGGTATGGAGGGGTTTAGAGGGGTATGGAGGGGTATGGAGGGGTAAAGAGAGGTATAGAGAGGTATGGAGGGGTATAGAGGACTATGGAGGGGTTTAGAGGGGTATGGAGGGGTTTAGAGGGGTATGTAGGGGTATAGAGAGGTATAGGGGAGTATAGAGGGGTATAGAGAGTATAGAGGGGTATAGAGGGGTATAGAGGGGTATGGAGGGGTTTAGAGGGGCTTATTTAGTATAGAGGGGTATAGAGGGGTATGGAGGGGTATAGAGGGTATAGAGGGGTATAGAGGGGTATGGAGGGGTTTAGAGGGGCTTATTTAGTATAGAGGGGTATGGAGGGGTTTAGAGGGGTTTATTTAGTATAGAGGGGTATAGAGGGGTATGGAGGGGTATAGAGGGGTATGGAGGGGTATAGAGGGGTTTGGAGGGGTATAGAGGGGTTTAGAGGGGTATGTAGGGGTATAGAGAGGTAAAGGGGAGGATAGAGGGGTATAGAGAGTATAGAGGGGTATAGAGGGGTACAGAGGGGTATGGAGGGGTTTAGAGGGGCTTATTTAGTATAGAGGGGTATAGAGGGGTATGGAGGGGTATAGAGGGGTATGGAGGGGTATAGAGGGGTATAGAGGGGTATGAAGGGGTTTAGAGGGGCTTATTTAGTATAGAGGGGTATGGAGGGGTTTAGAGGGGCTTATTTAGTATAGAGGGGTATAGAGGGGTATGGAGGGGTTTAGAGGGGCTTATTTATCATGCTCGTTACCCCTGCATGGTATGCAGGAGGACGCATTGTCTAATCTGGCAGAAGCAGGGCAGTGCTGGGGGAAGAGAGAGTTAGCCTTGCCTTGAAGCCAGTAACACAGCACAGCACATGTAGGTATTACACAATCCCCCAGCCAAATTAGTCACTGTGGCTGGGATCATCCGTCCAGGGAAGGGATAGCGTGATTCAGATTCAAACCAAAAAAATGCCTTTATCTCCCATATCTGTTGCCAGCTGCACAACTCATGGTTTAGGATACTGGGCCTGTAGTATCTCTATATAATATTGTGCGGGGGAAAGAGAGAGAGAGAGAGAGAGAGAGAGAGAGAGAGAGAGAGGAGCTTTGATTTCCACTCAGTGTTGATGAGGATACTAGCCCTAATCTTATTATCTACTACCATGCCCTCTCTTTATTGGTCTCACTCTATTAATAGCCAATCATAGTGGACATGTCAGTCAAGTGTCCTGAAGAGGACAGGATGTGTGACTGACTGACAACTGGATATAATTCACCTAATCAAACCGTCCTCAAAGCTGTCAAGGAGGCACTGGGTTGGATATAACAGAACTGAATATAACTTGATAGAATCTTAGAACAGACTAGAACTGAATAGAACAGACTAAAACTTTATAGAATCTTAGAGCAGAATAGAACAGAATAGAATCTTAGAACAGAATATAACTTTATATAATCTTAGAACAGAATAGAACAGAATAGAACAGACTAAAACTTTATAGAATCTTAGAGCAGAATAGAACAGAATAGAACAGACTAAAACTTTATAGAATCTTAGAGCATAATTTTTTATAGAATCTGAGAACAGAATATAACAGAATAGAATCTTAGAACAGAATAGAACTTTATAGAATCTTAGAACAGAATAGAACAGAATAGAACAGAATAGAACAGAATATAACTTTATAGAATCTGAGAACAGAATAGAACTTTATAGAATCTTAGAACAGAATAGAGCGGACTAAAACTTTATAGAATCTTAGAGCAGAATAGAACAGAATAGAACAGACTAAAACTTTATAGAATCTTAGAGCAGAATTTTTTATAGAATCTGAGAACAGAATAGAACAGAATAGAACTTTATAGAATCTGAGAACAGAATAGAACTTTATAGAATCTTAGAACAGAATAGAACAGAATAGAATCTTAGAACAGAATAGAACAGAATAGAACTTTATAGAATCTTAGAACAGAATAGAACAGCATAGAATCTTAGAACAGAATAGAACAGAATATAACTTTATAGAATCTTAGAACAGAATAGAACAGAATAGTCTGTAATAATTTACTTATAATTCATGATACAGTTACAATGCATTTGAAGACTTGTCTTATATTCATATACCCTATTTTAGTTCTGAGCATGTCACATATATGATAGGCAATCAGTGAAAGGCAAACCCCTACAGTACAACAGAGACCCAACAGTAGACTATGGGTACAGTACAACAGTAGACTATGGGTGCAGTACAACAGTAGACTATGGGTACAGTACAACAGTAGACTATGGGTACAGTACAACAGTAGACTATGGGTACAGTACAACAGTAGACTATGGGTACAGTATAACAGTAGACTATGGGTACAGTACAACAGTAGACTATGGGTACAGTACAACAGTAGACTATGGGTACAGTACAACAGTAGACCATGGGTACAGTACAACAGTAGACTATGGGTACAGTACAACAGTAGACTATGGGTACAGTACAACAGTAGACTATGGGTACAGTACAACAGTAGACTATGGGTACAATACAACAGAGACCCAACAGTAGACTATGGGTACAGTATAACAGTAGACTATGGGTACAGTACAACAGTAGACTATGGGTACAGTATAACAGTAGACTATGGGTACAGTACAACAGTAGACTATGGGTACAGTATAACAGTAGACTATGGGTACAGTACAACAGAGTACAGAACAGTACATATAGCATAGGACAGAGTACAGGACAGTACATATAGCATAGGACAGAGTACAGGACAGTACATATAGCATAGGGCAGTGACTAATATAACATTGAGAATAATGGCTAATATTTCCCTGTATTTGTGCCAACAATGTTCCAGACAAGCAAGACATTTCAGTGAAAGGCACAGTCCAAACTGATATTTATCACCGAAGACAAAAAACAAGGACCCAACCAGACTGGGTGGGACACAGGACAGTGAATAACATAACAATCCACAATGCTGCTATTTAATATTAATAGTACCCTATACTTGACTTGGCCCCTCCTCTAATTTGGGGTCCGGAAAAGGACTCCGGTGAACCAGGCGCTCTCGTAGAGAACCGTGCTTGCCCTTTCAGTGAGCTAGAGAGAGAACGAGAGCGCTCAGACAGCGAGCTGCGGAGAAAAATAACGGACCAGCCACCGCGCTGGATCTCTCCTCCTTACCGACGCGGGGGGGGGAACCAAACCGAGGAATACTGGTGTTTTATTCAAACGAAGAAACGGGTCTAAAACCTCGCTGAACAGACAAGGTAAGACCTTTTGCCTTTTAAAACAGACAGAGAGAAGAGCCCGAATGATCATATGGTTCTAATATGGTTAAGATGCTTTTGGGAAACCGGGCCCAGGTTCTTTCACAAAAAAAAAGGCTAGAGAGATGCTCCTTTTGCGTGAACCGAAACGCGGGATTCTGGCTTCCAAATGTCATGTTTTCTCAGTCTAAGTAACGCAATGTCTTCGTATAGAACGGCTTTTGTTACCTGCAGTGGTTCTGGGTCGATGTATTTATTGTCTAAGTATCCGTGTTCAATGCAAGCCCTGCTCTGCACAGCAGCTTGGGCTCGGTCTCTCTGAAGCAGGCTTCGGGGCTGGTGTCAATAGGGCTCACAGCTGTGTCAACTTGACAGCTAAGGACCAGGTTGCGCCAAGTCTAGCTGTGCAACGGGGACAAATGTGATCTTTCTTTGCCACATGACGAGAAATACACACATCAAATGAACTCGACAAGAGAAAGAGTAGGCCAATCAAAATCAAAGAAACCAAACGCTCATCCCGTTCTGAGGGGAAACTGGCCCTCGGTCAGTAAGTCTTGGGACGAATGCCGTTCCATTGGTGCGGAAATATTAAATGACTGTGAAAGCGACTGTGTCACGAAGAGGAATAGTCTTATAGTTTCACGTTTACACCGAAATCGCTAGGGCTAATTAATCACATGGGAGCAAGTGTATCAGAGGCGAGGGACACCGATGTGATGATTCTGCTTGAAAGACTAACCTGGTAGGCTCTCTCTGTCTCATCCTCCCGGGATAGAGCGCCAGCACCTTATACTTTGTAACCAACTGTTTTACTGCAGTTCGGCAGGCAGTTTCTATGACGGTTATCTCTCTCTCTATTTCTCTCTTTCTCTGTCTCTCTCTCTCTCTCTATTTCTCTCTTTCTCTGTCTCTCTCTCTCTCTCTTTCTCTCTCTCTCTCCGTCTCTCTCTCTCTCTCTGTGTGTGTGTGTGTGCTGTGTGAACATCTGTACACTCTCTCTCTCTCTCTCTCTGACTCTCTCTGTCTCTGTCTCTCTCTCTCTTTGTCTCTCTTTGTCTCTCTCTCTCTCTTTGTCTCTCTTTGTCTCTCTTTGTCGCTCTCTCTCTGTCTCTGTCTCTCTCTCTTTGTCTCTCTTTGTCTCTCTCTCTCTCTGTGTGTGCTGTTTGAACATCTGTATGCTCTCTCTCTCCCTTTGTGATCCACCACATCTGTGCATTCTTTCGTAAACCAAAAAGGAGACAAAATCCTCCAGTTTGTGTTGATTAATCAATTATGTTCTCGACACAAGTCAATTGGAGACAAAAGGGGTCCGTAGGATCGTCTAATGACGAGCACCAGTAGTAGTAACCACTAGTGTTTGATTTGCTGAGACCGTGTTTTTTTGTTTTGCTTGGTAGACAGATTTCCCCCTCTTGATTCATTACTCATCTGCTCTGGGATGGAGGGGAGCATATGTCAGTGTCGTTTCAGACGAGGGAGGAAGATCATTGTTTTAATGAGCACGGCCCTTATAACTATTACAGCACATTGTATGACTGTCATTCATAGTCCATTCGCCCACAGTTCAATGAAACATCGATAGGTTTAGGCTACTCCATGATACTCACATGTTCCCTATACCCATCATGAGGTTGCTACAACCTAGCCTATGAATGAAAGTTTACAACGTAGGTGCACACATGATGAGAGAATCAAATGTGAGTAATCAAGGTGACAATACAGCCTTGCACACTCCTGTCTGCATCTAGCTGATCTAGGGTATAATCATTAGTCCAACAGTATCACCTCTTATCTGCATCTAGCTGATCTAGGGTATCATCATTAGTCCAACAGTATCACCTCTTATCTGCATCTAGCTGATCTAGGGTGTATTCATTAGTCCAACAGTATCACCTCTTATCTGCATCTAGCTGATCTAGGGTGTATTCATTAGTCCAACAGTATCACGTCTTATCTGCATCTAGCTGATCTAGGGTATCATCATTAGTCCAACAGTATCACCTCTTATCTGCATCTAGCTGATCTAGGGTGTATTCATTAGTCCAACAGTATCACCTCTTATCTGCATCTAGCTGATCTAGGGTATCATCATTAGTCCAACAGTATCACCTCTTATCTGCATCTAGCTGATCTAGGGTGTATTCATTAGTCCAACAGTTGCAAATGAGAGTTTCTATCAAACAAATTCAGGTATGTTTTTTCAGGTATGTTTTTTTCTCAACAGAATCGGTGGAATGAATACACCCCTGATCACAAGCAAACACAGTTCACTTTCATAGCAGCCACATACAAACAACATGGCCATTTAACTCGTTGTATAATTCCTTCTCCCATCTCCCAGTGTAAGCACAGTGTAAGCAGTTCAGCAAGCAGTTTAGCAGTTACACCGGCGGGCCCCGGTGGCCATAAATTATTAAAACCAAAAGCTTAGCTTGACTTGGAAGAGTTCCAGTGTTGGATAGCCATAGCCAGCTAGCTAACATGGCATCCCTCTCTATTGGATAGCCATAGCCAGCTAGCTAACATAGCATCCCTCTCTGTTTGATAGTCATAGCCAGCTAGCTAACATGGCATCCCTCTCTGTTGTAATAGCCATAGCCAGCTAGCTAACATAGCATCCCTCTCTGTTGGATAGCCATAGCCAGCTAGCTAACATAGCATCCCTCTCTGTTTGATAGTCATAGCCAGCTAGCTAACATAGCATCCCTCTCTGTTTGTGCCGGGTGTTTGAGTAGCTAAACTAGCTAGCTGCATTAGCTAGCTAAGTGCCAGTGAAAAAATACAGTGCAATCTCTCTCTCTCGCTCTCTCTCTCTCTCTCTTGCTTCTCCTTCATTTTTTAAGATATTTTCTTTCTCTCTCTTTGAGTCAACAATTCACCACATTTTATGCACTGCAGTGCTAGCTAGCTGTAGCTTATGCTTTCAGTACTAGATTAATTCTTTGATCTTTTGATTGGTTGGAAAACATGTCAGTTCATTCTGCAAGAGCTCTGATCGGTTTGAGGACGTCCTCCGGAAGTTGTCATAATTACTGTGCAAGTCTATTGAAGGGGTTGAGAACCATAAGTCTCCTAGGTTTTGTATTGAAGTCAATGTACCCAGAGGAGGATGGAAGCCATCTGTCCTCCGGCTACACCATGGTGCTACCCTACAGAGTTCTGTTGAGGCTACTGAAGACCTTCATTGCAACACAGTGTGTTTTAATCAATTATTTGGTGACGTGAATATATTTCTGAGTTTTATCTGAAAAGGATAACTTTTACTATTTTTATTTTATTGAAATTCACTGAGGAGGATGGTCCTCCCCTTCCTGTTCTGAGGAGCCTCCACCGGTGCGTGCTATTACCAACTCATGGATGATCACCAGCATAACACAGCGGGATACATTTCATTTAAACCGTTCCATTTCAACAGTTGTTGGTTTGCAGCTAGGCTCCTTCATGAATATAAATAACATTTAGCTTCCTAGTTTCAATGCTTCCCAGTCTCCCTGTCTGTATGCCAAATGGTACACTACCCTATAGGGTTCTGGTCAACAGTAGGGCAGTAGTAGTAGTAGTAGTATAGAAGGAATAAGGTTCCATTTGGAACGTGTTTTTCACATCCAAATATCGTTAATTGTGGTATATTCTATTCTATTCTATATTCTATTGTGGTATATTCTATTCTATATTCTATATTCTATATTCTAGTGTGGTATATTCTATTCCATATTTTATATTCTAGTGTGGTATATTCTATTCTATTCTATATTCTATATAGATATTCTAGTTCTATTACCAATATATTAGTGAACTATTAGAATATAATATTCTAGGTATTGTATCATATATATCAATTCAAATGTCATTGGTCACATACACATGTTCAGCAGATGTTATTGCGGGTGTAGCGAAATGCTTGTGTTTCTATCTCCGACAGTGGAGTGATATATAACAAGTAATATCTAACAATTTCACAACAATACTGTCACGACTTCCGCCCGAAGTCGATGCCTCTCCTTGTTCGGGCGGTCTTCTAGCCATCGCCGATCCATTTTTCATTTTCCATTTGTTTTGTCTCGTTTTCCCCACACACCTGGTTCTCATTTCCCTCATTATGTGTTGTGTATTTAACCCTCTGTTTCCCCCCATGTCTTTGTGTGGTGTTGTTTATCTGTTTTCATGTTATGCGCACGTATGTCTGGTTGCGCTGGGTTGTGTCAACCCGTATTGTATTTCGTGGTCATTGTGCTTTTGATTCGCCTAAATAAAAAGCTCAGTTTGCTACCGAATATCTGCTATCCTGCGCCTTACTCCCTTGCAGCCATTTACACATACCTGACAATTACACACAAATCTAAAGGAATGGAACTAAGAATATATAAATGTTTGGATGAGCAATGTCTGTGTGGCATAGAGTAAAATACAGTAGAATAGAATACAGCAGAATAGAATACAGTAGAATAGAATACAGCAGAATAGAATACAGTAGAATAGAATACAGCAGAATAGAATACAGTAGAATAGAATACAGTAGAATAAAATACAGTAGAGTAGAATGCAGTAGAATAGAATGCAGTAGAATAGAATACAGTAGAATAGAATACAGTAGAATAGAATACAGTAGAATAGAATACAGCATATGAAATTATTCATGCAAAATATGTAAACATTATTAAAGTGACCAGTGTTCCCTTATTGAAGTGGCCAGTGATTTCAAGTCTATGTATATAGGGCGGCAGCCTCTCTGAGTAGTGATGACTGTTTAGCAGTCTGACGGCCTTGAGATAGAAGCTGTTTCTCAATCTCTCGGTCCCAGCTTTGATGCACCTGTACTGACCTCGCCTTCTGGATGATAGCGGGGTGAACAGGCAGTGGCTCGGGTGGTTGTTGTCCTTGATTATCTTTTTGTCCTTCCTGTGATATCGGGTGGTGTAGGTGTCATGGTTAGGGTTGAGGGAAAGGAGGTAACCTGGACACACACACACACACTCACACACAAACACACGCACACGCACACATGGACACACACACACACACACACACACGCACACATGGACACACACACACACACACACACACACACACACACACACACACACACACCTCAAATCTTCACTGATCAGGCTTCTTCTATAGGATGAAAGCAATAACAGGCAGACAGACAGACAATTATATACATTTTGGGGCCGGGCAAAACAGCTAGCTTGTTGCCTGCAGTTTGTCCTGGGAGATGAACATCGGGTTGTTATTTTACCTGATATGCATATGGTTCTCTTTGTATCGGGGTCTTTGTAGAAATGAGACCCAGAGTCATACAAAATCTTGTGTTACTCTTCTCTGACGATTAATTCACGGATAGCAACTGCCACTCCCCAACTTCAGGCTATGCACAAAACGCTACACCCCAGCCTAGCTTCCGTTCACTTGGCCCTCCCACCCCTACGTGAAGGCAGCTCCCACCTCTGCGGGAAGGCAGCTCCCACCTCTACGGGAAGGCAGCTCCCACCTCTACGTGAAGGCAGCTCCCACCTCTGCGGGAAGGCAGCTCCCACCTCTACGTGAAGGCAGCTCCCACCTCTACGGGAAGGCAGCTCCCACCGCTACGTGAAGGCAGCTCCCACCTCTACGTGAAGGCAGCTCCCACCTCTACGTGAAGGCAGCTCCCACCTCTACGTGAAGGCAGCTCCCACCTCTACGTGAAGGCAGCTCCCACCTCTACGTGAAGGCAGCTCCCACCTCTACGTGAAGGCAGCTCCCACCTCTACGTGAAGGCAGCTCCCACCTCTACGTGAAGGCAGCTCCACCTCTACGTGAAGGCAGCTCCCACCCCTACGTGAAGGCAGCTCCCACCTCTACGTGAAGGCAGCTCCCACCTCTACGTGAAGGCAGCTCCCACTCAGCCCAGTCCAAGCTCTTCTCTGCACCCCAATGGTGGAACCAGCTTACCCCTGAAGCTAGAACAGGGTCTGTTTCTTCCGAAATATCTGAAACCCTACTATCGTAAATAATCCCACAGCAACCCCCTCCTCCTCACACACACACCCAACCCCGACACTCAGCCTTCCTGACCTAACGCTCACAGTCTTCCTGACCTAACGCTCACAGCCTTCCTGACCTAACGCTCATGACCTTCCTGACCTAACGCTCATGACCTTCCTGACCTAACGCTCACAGTCTTCCTGACCTAACGCTCACAGTCTTCCTGACCTAACGCTCACAGTCTTCCTGACCTAACGCTCACAGTCTTCCTGACCTAAAGCTCACAGCCTTCCTGACCTAACGCTCACAGCCTTCCTGACCTAACGCTCACAGTCTTCCTGACCTAACGCTCACAGCCTTCCTGACCTAACGCTCACAGTCTTCCTGACCTAACGCTCACAGCCTTCCTGACCTAACGCTCACAGTCTTCCTGACCTAACGCTCACAGTCTTCCTGACCTAACGCTCACAGCCTTCCTGACCTAACGCTCATGACCTTCCTGACCTAACGCTCCTGACCTTCCTGACCTAACGCTCACAGTCTTCCTGACCTAACGCTCACAGCCTTCCTGACCTAACGCTCATGACCTTCCTGACCTAACGCTCATGACCTTCCTGACCTAACGCTCACAGTCTTCCTGACCTAACGCTCACAGTCTTCCTGACCTAACGCTCACAGCCTTCCTGACCTAACGCTCACAGTCTTCCTGACCTAACGCTCACAGTCTTCCTGACCTAACGCTCACAGTCTTCCTGACCTAACGCTCACAGCCTTCCTGACCTAACGCTCATGACCTTCCTGACCTAACGCTCATGACCTTCCTGACCTAACGCTCACAGTCTTCCTGACCTAACGCTCACAGTCTTCCTGACCTAACGCTCACAGTCTTCCTGACCTAACGCTCACAGCCTTCCTGACCTAACGCTCACAGTCTTCCTGACCTAACGCTCACAGCCTTCCTGACCTAAAGCTCACAGTCTTCCTGACCTAACGCTCACAGTCTTCCTGACCTAACGCTCATGACCTTCCTGACCTAACGCTCACAGTCTTCCTGACCTAACGCTCACAGTCTTCCTGACCTAAAGCTCACAGCCTTCCTGACCTAACGCTCACAGTCTTCCTGACCTAACGCTCACAGCCTTCCTGACCTAACGCTCACAGCCTTCCTGACCTAACGCTCACAGTCTTCCTGACCTAACGCTCACAGTCTTCCTGACCTAAAGCTCACAGTCTTCCTGACCTAACGCTCACAGTCTTCCTGACCTAACTCTCACAGTCTTCCTGACCTAAAGCTCATGACCTTCCTGACCTAACGCTCACAGTCTTCCTGACCTAAAGCTCACAGTCTTCCTGACATAACGCTCACAGCCTTCCTGACCTAAAGCTCATGACCTTCCTGACCTAACGCTCACAGCCTTCCTGACCTAACGCTCACAGTCTTCCTGACCTAACGCTCACAGTCTTCCTGACCTAACGCTCACAGTCTTCCTGACCTAACGCTCATGACCTTCCTGACCTAACGCTCACAGTCTTCCTGACCTAACGCTCACAGCCTTCCTGACCTAACGCTCACAGCCTTCCTGACATAACGCTCACAGTCTTCCTGACCTAACGCTCACAGTCTTCCTGACCTAACGCTCACAGTCTTCCTGACCTAACGCTCACAGTCTTCCTGACCTAACGCTCACAGCCTTCCTGACCTAACGCTCACAGCCTTCCTGACCTAACGCTCACAGTCTTCCTGACCTAACGCTCACAGTCTTCCTGACCTAACGCTCATGACCTTCCTGACCTAACGCTCACAGCCTTCCTGACCTAACGCTCACAGCCTTCCTGACCTAACGCTCATGACCTTCCTGACCTAACGCTCACAGTCTTCCTGACCTAACGCTCACAGTCTTCCTGACCTAACGCTCACAGTCTTCCTGACCTAACGCTCATGACCTTCCTGACCTAACGCTCACAGTCTTCCTGACCTAACGCTCACAGCCTTCCTGACCTAACGCTCATGACCTTCCTGACCTAAAGCTCACAGTCTTCCTGACCTAACGCTCACAGTCTTCCTGACCTAACGCTCACAGCCTTCCTGACCTAACGCTCATGACCTTCCTGACCTAAAGCTCACAGTCTTCCTGACCTAACGCTCACAGTCTTCCTGACCTAACGCTCACAGCCTTCCTGACCTAACGCTCACAGTCTTCCTGACCTAACGCTCACAGTCTTCCTGACCTAACGCTCACAGTCTTCCTGACCTAACGCTCATGACCTTCCTGACCTAACGCTCACAGCCTTCCTGACCTAACGCTCACAGTCTTCCTGACCTAACGCTCATGACCTTCCTGACCTAACGCTCACAGTCTTCCTGACCTAACGCTCACAGTCTTCCTGACCTAACGCTCACAGCCTTCCTGACCTAACGCTCACAGTCTTCCTGACCTAACGCTCACAGTCTTCCTGACCTAACGCTCACAGTCTTCCTGACCTAACGCTCACAGTCTTCCTGACCTAACGCTCACAGTCTTCCTGACCTAACGCTCACAGTCTTCCTGACCTAACGCTCACAGCCTTCCTGACCTAACTCTCACAGCCTTCCTGAACTAACGCTCACAGTCTTCCTGACCTAACTCTCACAGTCTTCCTGACCTAACGCTCACAGTCTTCCTGACCTAACGCTCACAGCCTTCCTGAACTAACGCTCACAGCCTTCCTGACCTAACGCTCACAGTCTTCCTGACCTAACGCTCACAGTCTTCCTGACCTAAAGCTCACAGTCTTCCTGACCTAACGCTCATGACCTTCCTGGCCTAAAGCTCACAGTCTTCCTGACCTAACGCTCACAGCCTTCCTGACCTAACGCTCACAGTCTTCCTGACCTAACTCTCACAGTCTTCCTGACCTAACGCTCACAGTCTTCCTGACCTAACGCTCACAGTCTTCCTGACCTAACGCTCACAGTCTTCCTGACCTAACTCTCACAGTCTTCCTGACCTAACGCTCACAGTCTTCCTGACCTAACGCTCACAGTCTTCCTGACCTAACGCTCACAGTCTTCCTGACCTAACGCTCACAGTCTTCCTGACCTAACGCTCACAGTCTTCCTGACCTAACGCTCATGACCTTCCTGAACTAACGCTCACAGTCTTCCTGACCTAAAGCTCACAGTCTTCCTGACCTAACGCTCACAGTCTTCCTGAACTAAAGCTCACAGCCTTCCTGACCTAACGCTCACAGTCTTCCTGACCTAACGCTCACAGTCTTCCTGACCTAACGCTCACAGTCTTCCTGACCTAACGCTCACAGTCTTCCTGACCTAACGCTCACAGTCTTCCTGACCTAACGCTCACAGTCTTCCTGACCTAACGCTCACAGTCTTCCTGACCTAACGCTCATGACCTTCCTGAACTAACGCTCACAGCCTTCCTGACCTAACGCTCACAGTCTTCCTGACCTAACGCTCACAGTCTTCCTGACCTAAAGCTCACAGTCTTCCTGACCTAACGCTCACAGTCTTCCTGACCTAACGCTCACAGTCTTCCTGACCTAACGCTCACAGTCTTCCTGACCTAACGCTCATGACCTTCCTGAACTAACGCTCACAGTCTTCCTGACCTAAAGCTCACAGTCTTCCTGACCTAACGCTCACAGTCTTCCTGACCTAACGCTCACAGTCTTCCTGACCTAACGCTCACAGCCTTCCTGACCTCACGCTCACAGTCTTCCTGACCTAACGCTCACAGTCTTCCTGACCTAACGCTCACAGTCTTCCTGACCTAACGCTCACAGTCTTCCTGAACTAACGCTCACAGCCTTCCTGACCTAACGCTCACAGTCTTCCTGACCTAACGCTCACAGTCTTCCTGACCTAACGCTCACAGTCTTCCTGACCTAACGCTCACAGTCTTCCTGAACTAACGCTCACAGCCTTCCTGACCTAACGCTCACAGTCTTCCTGACCTAACGCTCACAGTCTTCCTGACCTAACGCTCACAGTCTTCCTGAACTAACGCTCACAGCCTTCCTGACCTAACGCTCACAGTCTTCCTGACCTAACGCTCACAGTCTTCCTGACCTAACGCTCACAGTCTTCCTGACCTAACGCTCATGACCTTCCTGAACTAACGCTCACAGTCTTCCTGACCTAACGCTCACAGCCTTCCTGACCTAACGCTCACAGTCTTCCTGACCTAACGCTCACAGTCTTCCTGACCTAACGCTCACAGTCTTCCTGACCTAACGCTCACAGTCTTCCTGACCTAACGCTCACAGCCTTCCTGACCTAACGCTCACAGTCTTCCTGACCTAACGCTCACAGCCTTCCTGACCTAACGCTCACAGCCTTCCTGACCTAACGCTCACAGTCTTCCTGACCTAACGCTCACAGTCTTCCTGACCTAACGCTCACAGCCTTCCTGACCTAACGCTCACAGTCTTCCTGACCTAACGCTCACAGTCTTCCTGACCTAACGCTCACAGCCTTCCTGACCTAACGCTCACAGTCTTCCTGACCTAACGCTCACAGCCTTCCTGACCTAACGCTCATGACCTTCCTGACCTAACGCTCACAGTCTTCCTGGCCTAACGCTCACAGTCTTCCTGACCTAACGCTCACAGCCTTCCTGACCTAACGCTCACAGTCTTCCTGACCTAACGCTCACAGCCTTCCTGACCTAACGCTCACAGTCTTCCTGGCCTAACGCTCACAGTCTTCCTGACCTAACGCTCACAGCCTTCCTGACCTAACGCTCACAGTCTTCCTGGCCTAACGCTCACAGTCTTCCTGACCTAACGCTCACGCTGGACTGTTTCTCCCCTTACTAACTCTGACTCATAGCTACTTTATTGAGGGAAAATGTACTGAATATGACTGTGATGTGTGGTTGTCCCACCTAGCTATCTGTAGATGAATGCACTAACTGTAAATCTCTCTGGATGAGAGTGTCTGCTAAATGACTCAAATGACAATGTAAATAAAAAGGGAAACCTACTTAGATAATCTCTCCTCGTTTGTCTTTCAAACGTCCATGTGGGTTTGTGTCTTTGTGATTTCCAATTAGGAGGAGAATTGCAGCGTGCGGAGTGTCTCTTTAGAAACTAGTTCTATTTTAGTGCCTGGCTACGCAGACACTCGTTGACCCGCACAAGCAGTTTGGAGGAAATTATTAAATAAAGTGTACATTTATTTTGCGAAGTTCGCGCACGACAGCTGCATCTGCCAGCCGAGAGCGGAGCGGAGGCGGCTGGCTGGGAGGCTGGTTTCCAATGGAGACTGGGAGGCTTGTTTCCAATGGAGACTGGGAGGCTGGTTTCCAATGGAGACTGGGAGGCTTGTTTCCAATGGAGACTGGGAGGCTGGTTTCCAATGGAGACTGGAGGGCTGGTTTCCAATGGAGACTGGAGGGCTGGTTTCCAATGGAGACTGGAGGGCTGGTTTCCAATGGAGACTGGGAGGCTTGTTTCCAATGGAGACTGGAGGGCTTGTTTCCAATGGAGACTGGAAGCCTTGTTTCCAATGGAGACTGGAGGGCTTGTTTCCAATGGAGACTGGGAGGCTGGTTTCCAATGGAGACTGGAGGGCTGGTTTCCAATGGAGACTGGGAGGCTTGTTTCCAATGGAGACTGGAGGGCTTGTTTCCAATGGAGACTGGAAGCCTTGTTTCCAATGGAGACTGGAGGGCTTGTTTCCAATGGAGACTGGAAGGCTGGTTTCCAATGGAGACTGGGAGGCTGGTTTCCAATGGAGACTGGAAGCCTTGTTTCCAATGGAGACTGGGAGGCTTGTTTCCAATGGAGACTGGAAGGCTTGTTTCCAATGGAAACTGGAAGGCTTGTTTCCAATGGAAACTGGAAGGCTTGTTTCCAATGGAGACTGGAAGGCTTGTTTCCAATGGAAACTGGAAGGCTTGTTTCCAATGGAGACTGGAAGCCTTGTTTCCAATGGAGACTGGGAGGCTGGTTTCCAATGGAGACTAGCTCAATCAAACAGAGTAAAGTGTGGAAAGTAGGTTCACTAGTGAGGGGGCTGTGTGAGGGTTTTGACTCACTATTCCACGCTGTCAGTTCTCTGACTTTAAGGACAAATCTGATATGAATACAGAATCATCGTCTCCAAATAACAGTGTAGTATCACAGTGTCTGTATACCAGTGTAGTATTATGGTGTCTATATACCAGTGTAGTATCATGGTGTCTATATATACCAGTGTAGTATCATGGTGTCTATATACCAGTGTAGTATCATGGTGTCTGTATACCAGTGTAGTATAATGGTGTCTGTATACCAGTGTAGTATTATGGTTTCTATATACCAGTGTAGTATCATGGTGTCTGTATACCAGTGTAGTATCATGGTGTCTATATACCAGTGTAGTATCATGGTGTCTGTATACCAGTGTAGTATAATGGTGTCTGTATACCAGTGTAGTATCATGGTGTCTATATACCAGTGTAGTATCATGGTGTCTGTATACCAGTGTAGTATAATGGTGTCTGTATACCAGTGTAGTATTATGGTGTCTATATACCAGTGTAGTATCATGGTGTCTGTATACCAGTGTAGTATCATGGTGTCTATATACCAGTGTAGTATCATGGTGTCTGTATACCAGTGTAGTATAATGGTGTCTGTATACCAGTGTCGTATTATGGTGTCTATATACCAGTGTAGTATCACAGTGTCTGAATACCAGTGTAGTGTCATGGTGTCTATATACCAGTGTAGTATCATAGTGCCTGTATACCAGTGTAGTATCATGGTGTCTATATATACCAGTGTAGTATCATACTGTCTGTATACCAGTGTACTATTATGGTGTCTGTATACCAGTGTAGTATCATGGTGTCTATATATACCAGTGTAGTATCATAGTGTCTGTATACCAGTGTACTATTATGGTGTCTGTATACCAGTGTAGTATCATGGTGTCTATATACCAGTGTAGTGTCATGGTGTCTATAAAGTATCACGGTATCATGGTGTCTGACTTGCGACATACGCCTAGTTTCCTGAAAGGGACACAAATCTGATTTGAACTGAAAAGCGCATTTGCTCCTGAGGTGATTGAAAGACCGCTCGTGGGCTACCCAGGCCAATAGGATTGTACTCCTTTGCGCTCTAGGCTCTGCCTACAACGAAATCACAGAATGAATCTTGCAAAGTTAAATGAGTTTTGTGGCATTGAAAAGGGGCTGATATAATGTTGATTCAATCACAGAAAAAAACGTTGACTTATATAGTGAAAACCAATGGGGCGATCTCAGTGAAATTCAATCTCTTGAGTCTCTGCGCTGCCTGGCATTTCATCCGGGCAGCAGTCCTGTAGGAGGTGCACGGCCGTGCCCGCGCTCAGTTTAGAGGGAACATTGGTCATAGAACCTTGTCTATTGTATCTCCATATCCCAGTTGGCTAAAACAGACCGTCTTTAAGGGAATTGGGTTGAGTGGGGACGTGCCACTTACTATTAGGAATGTATTCTTAATGTTTTGCACACTTAGTGTGTATCCTATTCTGTTTGCTAACAAGTAGCTAGACAGTGAGAGGACTCGTTTTTTTCTCTCTCTTCCAAGACTGCTTGACGTTCGAGAGTTAGGTTGATTGTGGAATGAGTGACCGGATTCGCTCACATTTACTGCGGGGTTCATTGTGGCGCCTCTGCACACCTCTTTGGAATCCTCTTAGTCGTTTTCATGGTCACATAAAGCGCGTGGTAATGGTACACGGTCGATGTATACAGGATTATGGTGCTTAGTGTGTAGCGTTCCTTTGCGCGTGGGATGAGAGACGTGTTGAAGAGACGGAAAAGTCATTAGATATGCTTGATGTGGGTGGGATCTATTAACCTTTTTTTTTAAAAAAATGGCATTGGATAGGAATACTCAATGTGTCAGTATAATTTTAATCATATTACTTATGGAAACCTGTAAGGTTATAGCCTCTACATCTAAATATTAATAATACATTATATTTATACAGCGCTTTTCATCTCTCTTTGAAGGCCCCTCCTCGCTTTGCTTTGGCTTGTTTTACATGGTGTGTAGTAACCTAACCATTCACCACATATGTTGCCGTGGTAATTAGGTGCTTCCCAGGCAATGGCACAGTAATTGTTGTCACTAGAACATCCAGGCTTTAATTGTGCAGAATCCGGGAACATCCCAAATGGCACCCTATTCCCTATGTAGTGCACTACTTTAGACCAGGACCTATAGGGTAGTAGGGCACTACTTTAGATCAGCACCCCAATGCCGTATGCGCTACACTACTGGCAACTTGGGCATCCAATGCTGAATCAGCTGACACAGCGCGAGGCACTTCTGAGAAGCGAGAGGAGAGTGAGAGATGATGCTGACAGCATGGGGTTTCTACTTCAAACGACGACATACCTTCACGCCCGTAGCTTGTTCACTACATTTTCTCAAGAAGCCAGCTATGGCAAACTTTTCCCAAACATCTAAGTAGCACCCGACCTTTTCAGGGAGTACAAAGGTTGACAGGTTCTGTGAATAAACTAGCTAGCTAGGATTAACCAGCTGCCAAAAGGAGGGACATACCTAGCCTACTGCATCTCAATTACACGTTTAAAAATGCACCGCAAATTTGAAGAGTTGAGTTCGAAAAAAAAAAACGACAAAATAATTTACGTTGATTTGGGGGAAGGTGAGATTTTCATTCAAGTCAACTCATTTAAAATGCCATGACATTGTGACACGCTGAACTCTCCCGTTTAATTAGAGAAGAAAAGATTAAAGAAGAGCAAAAAGATAACTTGGTTACATAAAACAGTTATTAGTTAATATACTGTTAGCTTATTATATCATTACTGTAAGATTGGCTACTAATGTCAATGTTTTAGAGTTTTTGTTAGTTATACAGCACGAATGATCACTTTCAAGCTAATTTTATAAGCGTCTATATTGCCCTAGTCTACACGGTAAACTATGATTCCCAGAGTGCATTTCGGTTCCCAGAG
This sequence comes from Oncorhynchus mykiss, assembly GCF_013265735.2. Lineage (NCBI taxonomy): Eukaryota > Metazoa > Chordata > Actinopteri > Salmoniformes > Salmonidae > Oncorhynchus > Oncorhynchus mykiss. The sequence goes on along the minus strand of NC_048582.1, from coordinate 74,100,476 downwards.
TGCAATGCTCTGCCCAGGCTTGCTGCTGGCTGGCTAGTGATGTCATAGCAAAGCAAACTAAATAGATTGCTGTTATGAGTGCATTTCACGTTACTTTTGGCTTTTCAAAGCATAATAATGCTCACATATGCTAAAATATACGATCAATAATGACAAACTTCCTGGCATTGACAACTGATATGGAAAGCTACTGAGGATGGTGGCTGACTCTATAGCCTAAAGGAAAGAATTTGTCCTCAGGCCTGGAGGGAAACCAATGTCATTCTGCTACCCAAGAGTGTTAAAGTAGCTTTTGAGTGGTTCAGACAGCAGTCCTATCCGCTTGCTGCCAGCTCTTAGGTAACTGTTGGGGAAAAAATGTGTTTTCTCTGTAAACTGACTTTCAGCCATGCTTATAGAGAAGGTCACTCAACACGTACTGCACTGTCACAAATGACTGATGATTGGTTGAAAGAAATTGATATTAAGAAGATTGTGGGAGATGTACTGTTAGATTTCAGTGCAGCCTTTGATATTATTAACCATAACCTGTTGTTGAGAAAACGTACAGTACCAGTCTAAAGTTTGAACACACCTACTCATTCAAGGGTTTTACTATTTTCTACATTGTAGAATTTTAGTGAAGACATCAACACTATGAACTAACACATATGGAATCATGTAGTAACCAAACAAGCGTTTGTAAGGTCCTGGGTGTCGTGAGGGTGAAATCAGGCGCAGGAAAACAGAGAGTTCAATATAGTGCTCCTTTAATGCACACATGGTGAACTACGGTCACCCCACTTACGGGTGCTCAAACCAAATGCCCCAGACACAGAGAAACGCAAACAGTCTAGCACTAAATACACAAGCATGTACATCTAATGCAAACACCAAGGTTACAATAATCAATCCCGCACAAAGAAACAGGCGGGCCGGCTGACTAATAAAAGCCCAACTAATTACAACCAACTCAAAACAGGTGTAATCAATAAACACATAAGGAGGGGGAGAAAAGAATCAGTGGCAGCTAGTAGGCCGGCAACGACGACCGCCGAGCGCCACCCGAACGGGAAGGGGAGCCACCTTCGGTCGGAGTCGTGACAGTGTTAAACAAATCAAAATATATTTTAGATTCTTCAAAGTAGCCACCCTTTGCCTTGATGACAGCTTTACACACGCATGGCATTCTCTCAACCAGCTTCATGAGGTAGTCACCTGGAATGCATTTCAATTAAAAGGTGTGCCTTGTTGAAAGTTAATTTGTGGAATTTCTTTCCTTCTTCGTGTGTTTGTGACAACCAGTTGTGTTGTGACAAGGCAGGGGTGGTATACAGAAGATAGCCCTATTTGGTAAAAGACCGAGTCCATATTATGGCAAGAACAGATCAAATAAGCAAAGAGAAATTACATCATTACTTTAAGACATGAAGGTCAGCCAATCCAGTCAAAACACCTGTTAATTGAAATGCATTCCAGGTGACTCCCTCATGAAGCTGGTTGAGAGAATGATAGTGTGTGTAAAGCTGTCATCAAGGCAAAGGGTGGAAGAATCTCAAATATAAAATATATTTAGATTTGTTTAATACTTATTGTCTTTACTACATGATTCTGTATGTTTTTAAAAAATATATATTTTTGATGTCTTCTATTATTCTACAATGTAGAAACATAAACATAAACATAAACATAAACATAAAGAAAAACCCTGAAATGAGAAGGCGTGTCCAAACTTTTGACTGGTAATGTATGTGTATATACTGTATTAATCCTGTAAGCGTTACAATGTAGAAAAGCCTGAAATGAGAAGGCGTGTCCAAACTTTTGACTGGTACTGTAAGTGTTATGGCTTTTCAACTTTTGCCAGATTGTGGATTCAGAGATACAGTGCCTTGCGAAAGTATTCGGCCCCCTTGAACATTGCAACCTTTTGCCAGATTTCAGGCTTCAAACATAAAGATATAAAACTGTATTTTTTTGTGAAGAATCAACAACAAGTGGGACACAATCATGAAGTGGAACGACATTTATTGGATATTTCAAACTTTTTTAACAAATCAAAAACTGAAAAATTGGGCGTGCAGAATTATTCAGCCCCTTTACTTTCAGTGCAGCAAACTCTCTCCAGAAGTTCAGTGAGGATCTCTGAATGATCCAATGTTGACCTAAATGACTAATGATGATAAATACAATCCACCTGTGTGTAATCAAGTCTCCGTATAAATGCACCTGCACTGTGATAGTCTCAGAGGTCCGTTAAAAGCGCAGAGAGCATCATGAAGAACAAGGAACACACCCGGCAGGTCCGAGATACTGTTGTGAAGAAGTTTAAAGCCGGATTTGGATACAAAAAGATTTCCCAAGCTTTAAACATCCCAAGGAGCACTGTGCAAGCGATAATATTGAAATGGAAGGAGTATCAGACCACTGCAAATCTACCAAGACCTGGCCGTCCCTCTAAACTTTCAGCTCATACAAGGAGAAGACTGATCAGAGATGCAGCCAAGAGGCCCATGATCACTCTGGATGAACTGCAGAGATCTACAGCTGAGGTGGGAGACTCTGTCCATAGGACAACAATCAGTCGTATATTGCACAAATCTGGCCTTTATGGAAGAGTGGCAAGAAGAAAGCCATTTCTTAAAGATATCCATAAAAAGTTTGCCACAAGCCACCTGGGAGACACACCAAACATGTGGAAGAAGGTGCTCTGGTCAGATGAAACCAAAATTGAACTTTTTGGCAACAATGCAAAACGTTATGTTTGGCGTAAAAGCAACACAGCTGAACACACCATCCCCACTGTCAAACATGGTGGTGGCAGCATCATGGTTTGGGCCTGCTTTTCTTCAGCAGGGACAGGGAAGATGGTTAAAATTGATGGGAAGATGGATGGAGCCAAATACAGGACCATTCTGGAAGAAAACCTGATGGAGTCTACAAAAGACCTGAGACTGGGACGGAGATTTGTCTTCCAACAAGACAATGATCCAAAACATAAAGCAAAATCTACAATGGAATGGTTCAAAAATAAACATATCCAGGTGTTAGAATGGCCAAGTCAAAGTCCAGACCTGAATCCAATCGAGAATCTGTGGAAAGAACTGAAAACTGCTGTTCACAAATGCTCTCCATCCAACCTCACTGAGCTCGAGCTGTTTTGCAAGGAGGAATGGGAAAAAATGTCAGTCTCTCGATGTGCAAAACTGATAGACATACCCCAAGCGACTTACAGCTGTAATCGCAGCAAAAGGTGGCGCTACAAAGTATTAACTTAAGGGGGCTGAATAATTTTGCACGCCCAATTTTTCAGTTTTTGATTTGTTAAAAAAGTTTGAAATATCCAATAAATGTCGTTCCACTTCATGATTGTGTCCCACTTGTTGTTGATTCTTCACAAAAAAAATACAGTTTTATATCTTTATGTTTGAAGCCTGAAATGTGGCAAAAGGTCGCAAAGTTCAAGGGGGCTGAATACTTTCGCAAGGCACTGTATATATCTAATAGAACTGAGGATGTTCTTTAATGGAAGCTTCTGTAATGTCAAACATGTAAAGTGTGGTGTACCGCAGGGCAGCTCTCTAGGCCCTCTACTCTTTTTTTATTTTTAACAATGACCTGCCACTGGCATTAAACAAATAAAATAAAATTGTATTTGTCACATGCGCCGAATACAACAGGTGATTGAAAATGTGTGTGAAATGAGTGAAATGCTTACTTACAAGCCCTTAACCAAAAATGCTTTAAGAATAAAAATGTAAAAAATAGATAAGTACAAAAAATAGAAAATAAGAGTAGCAAATACTT
>NC_048582.1:74064190-74091690 GCF_013265735.2 Oncorhynchus mykiss | reverse complement strand
CTTCACTCATGCTGCCAAACATACCCTCGTAAAACTGACTATCGTTCCGATCCTTGACTTCGGCGATGTCAATTACAAAATTGCCTCCAACACAGATCACAGATCACTGCACCTGTACATAGCCCATCTGTAAATAGCCCATCCAACTACCTCATCCCCATACTGTTATTTATTTTTCTCCTTTGCACTCCAGTATCTCCACTTGCACACTCATCTTCTGCACATCTATCATTCCAGTGTTTAATTGCTATATTGTAATTATTTCGCCACCATGGCCTATTTATTGCCTTACCTCCCTTATCCTACCTCATTTGCACACACCATACATAGACTTTTTCTATTTTATTATTGACTGTATGTTTTTGTTGTCGCACTGCTTTGCTTTATCTTGGCCAGGTCACAATTGTAAATGAGAACTGGTTCTCAACTAACCTACCTGGTTAAATAAAGGGTTAGGGTTATATATATATAAATACCTGGTTAAATAAAGGGTTAAGGTTATATATATATATATATATATACCTGGTTAAATAAAGGGTTAGGGTTATATATATAAATACCTGGTTAAAAAAGGGTTATATATATAAATACCTGGTTAAATAAAGGGTTATATATATATATACCTGGTTAAATAAAGGGTTATATATATATATATATACCTGGTTAAATAAAGGGTTATATATATATATATACCTGGTTAAATAAAGGGTTAGGGTTATATATATATAAATACCTGGTTAAATAAAGGTGAAATAAAAAATAAATAAATAAATAAAAGATGATCAACGTGACTTAGTAGACTAGCTAGCTTGCGGAGCAGTTAATCAATCTCTCAAAGGAAAAACATCTACTGATATCAGACTTCTACGGCGTTGAAACAACCAAACTGTTCACTAAAGCCATTGAACAAAAATAATCACATTTTAGTGAGGGAGGGAGGGAGAGAGGGAGAGATGGAGGGAGGAAGAGAGTGAGAGGGGGGGTGAGGGATGGAGGGAGAGATGGAGGGAGGAATAGAGTGAGAGATGGGGGTGAGGGAGAGATGGGGGGAGGAAGAGAGCGAGAGGGGGGATAGAGGAAGAGATATAGGAAGGAAGAGAGTGAGGGGGATAGAGGAAGAGATGGAGGGAGGAAGAGAGTGAGAGATGGGGGTGAGGGACAGAGGGAGAGATGGAGGGAGGAAGAGAGTGAGAGGGGGGATAGAGGAAGAGATGGAGGGAGGAAGAGAGTGAGAGGGGGGATAGAGGAAGAGATGGAGGGAGGAAGAGAGTGAGAGGGGGGTGAGGGATAGAGGGAGAGGGAGGGAGGAAGAGTGTGAGAGAGGGGTAAGGGATAGAGGGAGAGGGAGGGAGGAAGAGAGTGAGAGGGGGGATAGAAGAAGAGATGGAGGGAGGAAGAGAGTGAGAGAGGGGTGAGGGATAGAGGGAGAGGGAGGAAGGAAGAGAGTGAGAGGGGGTGAGGGATAGAGGGAGCGGGAGGGAGGAAGAGAGTGAGAGGGGGATAGAGGAAGAGATGGAGGGAGGAAGAGATTGAGAGAGGGGATAGAGGAAGAGATGGACGGAGGAAGAGAGTGAGAGGGGGGATAGAGGAAGGGATGGAGGGAGGAGGAGAGTGAGAGGGGGGTGAGGGATAGATGGAGAGGGAGGGAGGAAGAGAGTGAGAGGGGGGATAGAGGAAGAGATGGAGGGAGGAAGAGTGAGAGAGGGGATAGAGGAAGAGATGGAGGGAGGAGGAGAGTGAGAGGGGGGTGAGGTATAGAGGGAGAGGGAGGGAGGAAGAGAGTGAGAGGGGGGATAGAGGAAGAGATGGAGGGAGGAAGAGAGTGAGAGAGGGTAATACCTATAGAAGCCTGGGCCAGATACAACCCATATCCCTCAACTCCCTGGGCACTTCATGTTGATATGATACAAGTTGTATCGTTATGTAAGGTGAAATCAACCAGGGGCAATGTGTTCAATGGAACATAATGAACTGCGTGGAAGGTGTGAACTGACCTCTCCACGGAGATGATTTATTTCCCATAGAACAGACAGAGCGGCGAGTTGAGTATCCCTTTATAACTGAACACGTTTACTGGTAGAAATGTGTTAATTTGCCGGTTGAAATTTGTCCCAACATCCAGGGACTAAAATGCACACCTGTCACCTGCCAAACGCAGGTAGATTTTGGCATTGGCAGGTGTGTGATTCACCAGCCAGGATGCGGTGGTAACACTCTGGGCTCTACTGCATTTTGGAAAAGTAGTCAAGTATAGGCACAAGTGAGAGTTGTGATTTACAGCAAAATAAATGCTGCAGTATCTGTTTTTCCTGTCATTTTGTTTCATATCTGGGTGATGTACAAAGAAACCTGAATCCTAAGTTTATAGCTATCCCAACTTGCATAGAAACACTGCCTGTCTGGGGGGGGGGGGGGGCTGTGAGCACTGTAAATGGGCTGTAAATGCTGAAAGATGAGTTTTTAGAAGCAATGGGTACATGTTTAAAAGTAGCTTTCTAATGTTTGAGGATGCTCCCACTGCTAGCATAAAGAGACATGGTTGGTCTCTGCTTGTGACATTCTCACAGGAACATGGGATGACTGGAGTGGCCCGGTTACCAAGGCAACCTTAAAGGGGCAGCTAAACGTTATTGTCTGATATTTATGTACAAAAAAATGACTCAGTTCACAGAATATTAAATTCAATGCTCATTGGCAAATAAAATATATATTTATTACTCATTAGTTTTGTGTGTTTCTTTGTGTAATGTGGCAAAACACACATATTTTGTCTGATAAAAAATATCAGTGCCTGGTAGATATTTGTATCTACCTGCCACAGTGGTTGGTAAACAGAAAAGTTAGTTTTAGGCCCTGTCAACATCCACTGAATTAGCTAGAACGTTTACTGGGGCTACGGAGTGGCGCAGCGGTCTAAGGCACTGCATCTCAGCGCTTAAGGCATCACAACAGACACACCGGTCCGATTCCAGGCTGTATTGATTTGATTGGGAGTCCCATAGGGCGGAGCAGCATCGCCCGAGTTTGGCTGGGGTAAGCCGTCAATTGTCAATAATTATTTGTTTTTTAAATGACTTAGTTCAATAAAGTTTAAATATAAATACTGGCTAGCTACAGTAGTTGCCGTGGTAACGAAAAAGACTTGCTAGTTTAGCTAACCAAACCCTCAGACCTAGCTTGCTTTTACGAAATCAACAATACCAATACTGTTTTCAATTGGACTTTTGCAATCGAAAGCAACTCAAACAAAATATGTAAAAATTAACTTTATCCATAGAATTCTACCATGGAAATTTACAGTGTGTTTAAAATGGGAACAATAGACACTCTAGAATGCCCTTTCAAGCCAATCAAAAAGGAGTATTCAACAACGCCATGGTATAAATAGGAATAGTTGGATAGTTATAGTGTTATAGTGTTATAGTGTTATACTGTTATAGTTATACTGTCATAGTTGGATAGTTATACTGTTATAGTTATACTGTTATAGTTATAGTGTTATACTGTTATAGTTATACTGTTATAGTTATACTGTTATAGTTGGATAGTTATACTGTTATAGTTATACTGTTATAGTTATACTGTTATAGTTGTACTGTTATAGTTATACTGTCATAGTTGGATAGTTATACTGTTATAGTTATACTGTTATAGTTATACTGTTATAGTTATACTGTTATAGTTATACTGTTATAGTGTTATAGTGTTATAGTTATAGTTATACTGTTATAGTTATAGTGTTATAGTTATACTGTTATAGTTATACTGTTATAGTTATACTGTCATAGTTGGATAGTTATACTGTTATAGTTATACTGTTATAGTTATACTGTTATAGTTATACTGTTATAGTTATACTGTTATAGTTATACTGTCATAGTTGGATAGTTATACTGTTATAGTTATACTGTTATAGTTATAGTGTTATAGTGTTATAGTGTTATAGTGTTATAGTGTTATAGTGTTATAGTTATACTGTTATAGTTATACTGTTATAGTTATACTGTTATAGTTATACTGTTATAGTTGGATAGTTATACTGTTATAGTTATACTGTTATAGTTATAGTGTTATAGTGTTATAGTGTTATAGTGTTATAGTTATACTGTTATAGTTATAGTGTTATAGTGTTATAGTGTTATAGTGTTATAGTGTTATAGTGTTATAGTTATAGTGTTATAGTGTTATAGTGTTATAGTGTTATAGTGTTATAGTTATACTGTTATAGTTATACTGTTATAGTTGGATAGTTATACTGTCATAGTTGGATAGTTATACTGTTATAGCGCTACATTTAGTGGTTGGTTCTGGAATCAGCCTCAGCCTCATTGAAATTCTATTCTAGCCCTGGTTTGATATGAAGAGGGAAGCAATGACATTTCGAGGGAAGGAGAGAGTGGGGGATTAACGGAGGAAAATAATCAATGAAAATAGACATTATGGTAAATACATGATACAAGGGAGAGGAATGGAGGAGTTGGGGGAGAGAAAGAAAACTCTTGTGATACCTGTCCAAATACCTTGGGTTGTGTTACTCCCACAAGGGAGATAGAGATAGAACACAGGAGAGGCCCTGTGAAAAAGAACCAAGATAGTTAGAACACAGGAGAGGCCCTGTGAAAAAGAACCAAGATAGTTAGAACACAGGAGAGGCCCTGTGAAAGAGAACCAAGATAGTTAGAACACAGGAGAGGCCCTGTGAAAAAGAACCAAGATAGTTAGAACACAGGAGAGGCCCTATGAAAAAGAACCAAGATAGTTAGAACACAGGAGAGGCCCCGTGAAAAAGAACCAAGATAGGTAGAACACAGGAGAGGCCCTGTGAAAGAGAACCAAGATAGGTAGAACACAGGAGAGGCCCTGTGAAAGAGAACCAAGATAGTTAGAACACAGGAGAGGCCCCGTGAAAAAGAACCAAGATAGTTAGAACACAGGAGAGGCCCTGTGAAAAAGAACCAAGATAGTTAGAACACAGGAGAGGCCCTGTGAAAGAGAACCAAGATAGTTAGAACACAGGAGAGGCCCTATGAAAAAGAACCAAGATAGTTAGAACACAGGAGAGGCCCCGTGAAAAAGAACCAAGATAGGTAGAACACAGGAGAGGCCCTGTGAAAGAGAACCAAGATAGTTAGAACACAGGAGAGGCCCCGTGAAAGAGAACCAAGATAGTTAGAACAAAGGAGAGGCCCCATGAAAGAGAACCAAGATGGTTAGAACACAGGAGAGGCCCCGTGAAAAAGAACCAAGATAGTTAGAACACAGGACAGGCCCTGTGAAAGAGTTTACTGTGTGATGTGTTGTCTCGTTACCTTTAGTAACTTTTCCCAGAAAAAAATAATCGCTGTACGACTTTTCAAGAAAACTCAATCGTTCCCTTGAGGCCACTTTTGGAGTTGTCAGATAGAAGGGGGACTGAAAAAGTGATGAGAGAGAGAGCTCTGAAGAGAAGAGACATAGTGAGAGTGAGAGAGAGGAGGGAGCGAGAGAGAGGAGGAGGTGAGGAAGAGAGTGGGGAGAACGAGGGAGAGGAGATGAGAAGAGCGAGAGAGAGGAGGAGAGAGACAATACGCAGCGAGAGTGAGAGGAGGAGAGCGAGAGAGAGGAGAGGAGCGAGAAAGAGGAGGAGAGAGAAGGTGGGTAGCGAGTGAAAGGAGGAGGAGAGGAGGTAGAGCGAGGGAGGGAGAGGAGCGAGAGAGAGAAGGAGGAGAGGAGGGATAGCGAGGGAGCGGAGTTGAGGAATCGGTGGATGAGGGAGAGGAGAGGAATTCAGGGAGAGGGGGAGGAGGAGAGGAGAGGAGAGGAGGGAGGGAGAGTGTTTGATCAGAGGTGAGACATATGATGGAGGGATTTATGTTGTGTGAAGGAGGAGAGAGAGAGATTTAATGGGAGTTTGGAAGAACGGAAAGAGTAGCTTTGACAGCTCCTTTCAAACACATACACACACAACACTTGTGAAGAAACACACACACACACTCATTGGGGGTTGGGAGAAAGGGAGAGGGAGTGGGGAGAGAGGTGGGAGAGAGTGAGGGAGCGCGAGAGAGAGAGAGAGACATAGATTGAGAGAGACATCCTGTCAACCTCCCCTCCAGAAGCTGTAATAACCAGCTGCTTGCTCTCTTGTCTGTCTACCTACCACTTTAGAGGATTTGAGTTAGAACTACAATGTTCCAGCCAAGTGGAGCTCAGCCTCGACCGCTGGTGTTTCCCTGTGCGAACGGGAGCGAGCGGACACTGTTAGTCAGTGTAGCTTTGGGGATAATATGATTTGCTTAAAGACAGAGGCACTTGGTGGAGGGAGAATGGGGGGCACTTTTGGTCTCTGAAAATATGAATGACCTCTGTGTTTTAGACTGACTGCTGAACCCTAATCTGAGTTCAGCTGACGGCCACAGAAGGTTAGGTCCCCCACTCTCTCCCCCCTCACTCTAGTTGGTCTCTCCATCCTCTCTCTCATTCTTTCTCTCTCTAGTCAGTCTCTCCATCCTCTCTCTCATTCTTTCTCTCTCTAGTCAGTCTCTCCATCCTCTCTCTCAATCTTTCTCTCTCTAGTCAGTCTCCCCATCCTCTCTCATTCTTTCTCTCTCTAGACGGTCTCTCCATCCTCTCTCTCATTCTTTCTCTCTCTAGTCAGTCTCTCCATCCTCTCTCTCATTCTTTCTCTCTCTAGTCAGTCTCTCCATCCTCTCTCTCAATCTTTCTCTCTCTAGTCAGTCTCTCCATCCTCTCTCTCAATCTTTCTCTCTCTAGTCAGTCTCTCCATCCTCTCTCTCATTCTTTCTCTCTCTAGTCAGTCTCTCCATCCTCTCTCTCAATCTTTCTCTCTCTAGTCAGTCTCTCCATCCTCTCTCTCAATCTTTCTCTCTCTAGACAGTCTCTCCATCCTCTCTCTCTCTTTCTCTCTCTAGTCGGTCTCTCCATCCTCTCTCTCTCTTTCTCTCTCTAGTTGGTCTCTCCATCCTCTCTCTCTATCTTTCTCTCTCTAGACGGTCTCTCCATCCTCTCTCTCATTCTTTTTCTCTCTAGTTCGTCTCTCCATCATCTCTGTCTATCCATCCCTTTCTGTCTCTACCTCCCCTGTCTCTTTCTCTGTCTCTCTCTCTCTCTCTCGCTCTCTCTCTCCCTCCCCCTTCTCTTTAGAACTGTGATCTCTTTCTGTTTAGCGAAATGTCTCTTCATCCTCTTTACTTATCATCTTCCTCTCCATCCACCTAATCTATACCAGTACATCTATAATGTCGGTTGGAAAGAGAGAGGAGAGATAGGTGAGCGGGGAAGTGAGAATGGGAAGACCCTTGTAAACAATTGTCGGAAAAATTACTTGTTTCATGCACAAAGTAGATGTCCTAACTGACTTCCCAAAACTATAGTTTGTTAACCAGAAATGTTTGGAGTGGTTGAAAAACAGTGTTTTAATGACTCCAACCTAGGTGTATGTAAACTTCCGACTTAAGATGTAAACTCCGGGCTTAAGATGCTGTAGGTCCTCCTTGGTTGGTGACAGAAGCACCGGTTCATCAGCAAACAGTAGACATTTGACTTCAGATTCTAGTAGGGTGATGCCGGGTATTGCAGACTTTTCTAGTGCCCGCGCCAATTCGTTGATGTATATGTTGAAGAGGGTGGGGCTTAAGCTGCATCCCTGTCTCACCCCACGACCCTGTGTGAAGAAATATGTGTGTTTTTTGCCAATTTTAACCGCACACTTGTTGTTTGTTTACATGGATTTTATAATGTCGTATGTTTTTCCCCTCAACACCACTTTCCATCAGTTTGTATAGCAGACCCTCATGCTAAATTTAGTCAAAGGCTTTTTTTTTTTAAATCAACAAAGCATGAGAAGACTTTGCCTTTGTTTTGGTTTGTTTGGTTGTCAATTAGGGTGTGCAGGGTGAATACGTGATCTGTAGTACGATAATTTGGTAAAAAGCCAATTTGACATTTGCTCAGCACATTGTTTTCATTGAGGAAATGTACGAGTCTTCTGTTAACGATAATGCAGAGAATTTTCCCAAGGTTGCTGTTGACACATATCCCAAGGTAGTTATTGGGGTCAAATTTGTCTCCACTTTTGTGGATTGGGGTGATCAGTCCTTGGTTCCAAATAATGGGGAAGAGCTGGGATGATGTTAAAGAGTTTTAGTATAGCCAATTGGAATTTGTTTAAATAATAATAATTATTATAATTATAATTATAATTATTATTATAATAATTAATAATTTCATTGAGGATACCATCAACACCACAGGCCTTTTTGGGTTGAAGGGTTTTTATTTTGTCCTGTAGTTCATTCAAGGTAATTGGAGAATCTTTAATAGTCTTTAATAGTATCATGACACATGGCAAGACCCAGATGCAGACACAGATGCAGACACTAAGCTCAAAAGTTTCCCATGTGTATCAAGAATGGTCCACCACCCAAAGGACATCCAGCCAACTTGACAGAACTGTGGGAAGCATTGGAGTCAACATGGGCCAGCGTCCCTGTGGAACGCTTTCGACACCTTGTAGATTCCATGCCCCGACGAATGGCACACATACACAATCCGTGTCTCAATTGTCTCAAGGCTTTAAAAGTCTCCTCCCCTTCATCTACACTGGTTTGAAGTGGATTTAACAAGTGACATCAATAAGGGATCATAGCGTTCACCTGGATTCACCCGGTGTTTATAATGTATTGTAAACTCAGTGTATATCGTTCCTTTCTGTTCCTTTTTTAACCTGTAAAATCAAATTATTATTTTTTTTAGCTCATTTATTTACACCAATCAGTGAGGACAGAGCAGACAAGCTAGTTGTTTAAATGCATCATGGACAGACAAGTGTAGCCTGAGGCGCAAGATGCCACCTGAAGTTTTACTGGTGGTGAGAGAGCGAGAGGGTTGAGGAAGTTTTACTGGTGGTGACAGAGCGAGAGGGTTGAGGAAGTTTTACTGGTGGTGAGAGAGCGAGAGGGTTGAGGAAGTTTTACTGGTGGTGACAGAGCGAGAGGGTTGAGGAAGTTTTACTGGTGGTGAGATAGCGAGAGGGTTGAGGAAGTTTTACTGGTGGTGAGAGAGCGAGAGGGTTGAGGAAGTTTTACTGGTGGTGAGAGAGCGAGAGGGTTGAGGAAGTTTTACTGGTGGTGAGAGAGCGAGAGGGTTGAGGAGGAGGCTTGAATTCTACCTGGGAGGAGCAGTCTCTATGGAGCAGCAGTCTCTATGGAGGAGCTGTCTCTATGGAGGAGCAGTCTCTATGGAGGAGCTGTCTCTATGGAGGAGCAGTCTCTATGGAGGAGCTGTCTCTATGGAGGAGCAGTCTCTATGGAGGAGCTGTCTCTATGGAGGAGCAGTCTCTATGGAGGAGCAGTCTCTATGGAGGAGCTGTCTCTATGGAGGAGCTGTCTCTATGGAGGAGCAGTCTCTATGGAGGAGCAGTCTCTATGGAGGAGCAGTCTCTATGGAGGAGCTGTGACTGTCTTTGAGCTAGCTAGCTAACAAGCTTGTGAGTACAGAGCGGCACCAGAAATAAAAACACAACCTTTTTGTAGTTAATGAATCCAACATGAAACGTGATAACTAGGCCTATATTATCCTAGCATTACGAATCCCTTTGGCTCTGCAGTCTAGGGGGGACGGAAACGTGATACATAACTAGGCCTATATTATCCTAGCATTGAAAAAATAGCATTGAAAAACATAATCCATTATTCTCTAGCTAATTAAAAATCTCTCCCTGTCTTCTGAACCTAGCTGGTAACGTCAGTACAGTAGTCTACTCTTCAGAGGGGGAGGGTCTACAGTAGTCTATTCTTCAGAGGGGGAGGGTCTACAGTAGTCTACTCTTCAGAGGGGGGGAGGGTCTACAGTAGTCTATTCTTCAGAGGGGGGAGGGTCTACAGTAGTCTACTCTTCAGAGGGGGAGGGTCTACAGTAGTCTATTCTTCAGAGGGGGAGGGTCTACAGTAGTCTATTCTTCAGAGGGGGGAGGGTCTACAGTAGTCTATTCTTCAGAGGGGGGAGGGTCTACAGTAGTCTATTCTTCAGAGGGGGGAGGGTCTACAGTAGTCTATTCTTCAGAGGGGGGAGGGTCTACGGTAGTCTATTCTTCAGAGGGGGGAGGGTCTACAGTAGTATATTCTTCAGAGGGGGGAGGGTCTACAGTAGTCTATTCTTCAGAGGGGGGAGGGTCTACAGTAGTATATTCTTCAGAGGGGGGAGGGTCTACAGTAGTCTATTCTTCAGAGGGGGGAGGGTCTACAGTAGTCTATTCTTCAGAGGGGGGAGGGTCTACAGTAGTCTATTCTTCAGAGGGGGGAGGGTCTACAGTAGTCTATTCTTCAGAGGGGGGAGGGTCTACAGTAGTCTACTCTTCAGAGGGGGGAGGGTCTACAGTAGTCTATTCTTCAGAGGGGGGAGGGTCTACAGTAGTCTATTCTTCAGAGGGGGGAGGGTCTACAGTAGTCTATTCTTCAGAGGGGGAGGGTCTACAGTAGTCTATTCTTCAGAGGGGGGAGGGTCTACAGTAGTCTATTCTTCAGAGGGGGGAGGGTCTACAGTAGTCTATTCTTCAGAGGGGGGAGGGTCTACAGTAGTCTATTCTTCAGAGGGGGGATGGTCTACAGTAGTATTATCTTCAGAGGGGGGAGGGTCTACAGTAGTCTATTCTTCAGAGGGGGGAGGGTCTACAGTAGTCTATTCTTCAGAGGGGGGAGGGTCTACAGTAGTCTATTCTTCAGAGGGGGGAGGGTCTACAGTAGTCTATTCTTCAGAGGGGGGAGGGTCTACAGTAGTCTATTCTTCAGAGGGGGGAGGGTCTACAGTAGTCTATTCTTCAGAGGGGGGAGGGTCTACAGTAGTCTATTCTTCAGAGGGGGGAGGGTCTACAGTAGTCTATTCTTCAGAGGGGGGAGGGTCTACAGTAGTATATTCTTTAGAGGGGGGAGGGTCTACAGTAGTCTATTCTTCAGAGGGGGAGGGTCTACAGAATTCTACTCTTCAGAGGGGGAGGGTCTACAGTAGTCTATTCTTCAGAGGGGGGAGGGTCTACAGTAGTCTATTCTTCAGAGGGGGAGGGTCTACAGTAGTATATTCTTCAGAGGGTGAAGGGCTACTGTAGGTTATTCTTCAGAAGGGGGAGGGGCTACTGTAGCCAAAATACACTCACCGGTAAAAGCCAGCAGCATACCACCCTGCATACCACTGCTGGCTTGCCTCTGAAGCTAAGCAGGGTTGTTCCTGGTCAGTCCCTGCATCGGAGACCAGATGCTGCTGGAAGTGGTGTTGGAGGGCAAGTAGGAGGCACTCTTTCCTCTGGTCTAAATAAATATCCTAAATTCCCTGGGTAGTGACTGGGGACATTTCCCTTTGTAGCGTGTCATCTTTTGGATGGGATGTTGAAACAGGTGTCCTGACTTTCTGTGGACACTAAAGGTTAAAGGGTTAAAGAAATAAATGTTTTAAACTTGCTTGCAGACGCTGGAATACATTGCTGGCTGACAGAGTGAGGGCTTTGCATTGGTGTTTTGTTGATCTTTTTGTGGGACTACAAAAAAATGCCTGGAACGTACAATAAAGTTTTTTTAAATAACGGTTCTGTTCCGGAACAGTATGGATCACTTTTGTTCCCAGTTCCGTTTCTTTTCCTTGAAAAACTTCCATTATTTTCCAGTTTTTGGTTCCGGTACCTGAACCGGTTCCAACCCCTTATATGAAGTGGCTGTGTTTATTTAATTAATTTGAAACAGGTTTTATACGCTACATGTTGAATTATCTGGCAACTTTAGTGGTGAATGATACAAACTTTAGAATGCCTTAGAAATCAAATCAAATCACATTTTATTAGTCACATACACAGCAGATGTTAATGGAAATGCTTGTTGCTTCTAGTACCGACAGGGCAGTAATATCTAACAAATGCACAACCTCATACACACAATTGTAAAAGGATGAATGAGAATATGTACATATAAGTATATGGATGAGCGATGGCCGAGCGGCATGGGCAAGATGCAGTAGATGGTATAAAATACAGTATTTACATTTGAGATGAGTCAGGATAGGAGGATCTGTAAACATAAAGTGGCGTTATTTAAAGTGACTAGTGATACCTTTATTAAATCCATTTATTAAAGTGGCCAGAGATTTGAGTCTGTATGTAGGCAGCAGCCTCTCTGAGTTAGTGGTGGCTGTTTAACAGTCTGATGGTATAGGGGTAGTCTGTATGTAGACAGCAGCCTCTCTGAGTTAGTGATGGCTGTTTAGCAGTCTCTCGGCCCCTGCTTTGATGCACCTGTACTGACCTCGCCTTCTGGATGATAGCGGGGTGAACAGGCAGTGGCTCGGGTGGTTGATGTCCTTGACGATCTTTTTGTCCTTCCTGTGCTGTAGGTCAAAATCTAAAAATCTGAATGTATTCAGACCCCTTGACTTTTTCCACATTGTGTTACGTTACAGCCTTATTCTAAAATAGATTCAATAGTTTTTCCCCCTCATCAATCTACACACAACTATCAACCCAAAATGACACAGCAAAAACAGGTGTAGAAATTTTTGCACCTTTATAAAAAAATACAACTGAAATATCATATTTATATCAGTATTCAGATCCTTTACTTGAGTGCTTTGTTGAAGCACTTTTGGCAGCGATTACAGTCTTGAGTCTTCTTGGGTATGACACTACAAGCTTGGCACATCTGTACTTGGTAAGTTTCTCCCATTCTGCTCTGCACATCCTATAAAGCTCTGTCAGGTTGGATGGGGAGTGTCGCTGCACAGCTATTTTCAGGTCTCTCCAGAGATGGTCGATCCGGTTCAAGTCTGGGCTCTGGCTGGGCCACTGAAGGACATGCAGAGACTTGTCCCGAAGCCACAACTGCGTTTTCTTGGCTTTGTGCTTAGGGTTTGTTGTCCTATTGGAAGGTGAACCTTCACCCCAGTCTGAGGTACTGAGCACTCTGGAGCAGGTTTTCGTCAAGGATCTCTCTTTACTTTGCTCCGTTCATCTTTCCCTCGATCCTGACTAGTCTCCCAGTTCCTGCTGCTGTAAAACATCCCCACAGCATGATGCTGCCAACACCATACTTCACCATAGGGATGGTGCCAGGTTTCCTCAAGATGTGACGCTTGGCATTCAGGCCAAAGAGTTCAATCTTAGTGTCATCAGACCAGAGAATCTCCACCTGATTGGTGGAGTGCTGCTGAGATGGTTGTCCTTCTGGAAGGTTCTCCCATCTCCACAGAGGAACTCTAGTGCTCTGTCAGAGTGACCATCGGGTTCTTGTTCACCTCCCTGATCAAGGGCCTTCTCACCTGATTTGTCAGTTTGGCCGGGTGGCCAGCTCTAGGAAGAGTCTTGGTGGTTCCAAACATTTTCCATTGAAGAATGATGGAGGCCACAGTGTTCTTCGGGACCTTCAATGCTGACGAAATGTTTTGGTACCCTTCCCCTGATCTGTGCCTCGACATAATCCTGTCTCTGAGCTTTGCGGACAATTCTTTAGTCCTCACAACTTGGTTTTTTCTCTGACATGCACTGTCAAATGTGGGACCTTATATAGACAGGTGTGTGTCTTTCCAAATCATGTCCAATCAATAGAATTTACCACAGGTGGACTCCAATCAAGTTGTAGAAACATCTCAAGGATGATCAATGGAAACAGGATGCACCTGAGCTCAATTTCAAGTCTCACAGCAAAGGGTCTGAATACTTATGTAAATAAGGTATTTCTGTTTTTTGAATTTTTACAGATTTGCCCAAATTTTAAAAATAAAAAAAAAATGTTTTCGCTTTGTCATTATTTTAGGTTTTATCTGTTGATTGATGAAGAAGACAAAAAAACTGTTTAATCTAATTTTAGAATTAATTCTGTAAAGTAACAAAATGAAGAAAAAGTCATGTGGTCTGAGTCATTCTGAGTGTTAATGCATCCCAAATGGTACCCTATTCCCTACATAGTGCACTACTTTAGACCAGAACCCTATGGCACCCTATTCCCTACATAGTGCACTACAAAGGGAATGTAGTACCATTTGGGACTCCACCTCATTTAACTTCTACAGTGAACGACCCACTCACTCTCCAACTGCTCTCTGCTTGAACCCAAATATAATAAAATAAATATACTGACCACTGAAATAATGTGATTATGTCCCAGTTTCTCTTCCTCTCTCTCCTACTCTCTCTCCCTCCTCTTTCTCTCTCCTCTTCTCTCTCCTTCTCTCTCTCCTCCTCTCTCTCCCTCCTTCTCTCTCTCTTCTCTCTCTCCCTCCTCTCTTTCTCCTCCTCTCTCTCTCCTCCTCTCTCTCCCTCCTCTCTCTCTTCTCTCTCTCCTCCTCTCTCTCCCTCCTTCTCTCTCTCTTCTCTCTCTCCTCCTCTCTCTCCCTCCTTCTCTCTCTTCTCTCTCTCCTCCTCTCTCCTCCTCTCTCTCCTCTCTCTGCCTCCTCCTCTCTCTGTCTCTCTCCTCCTCTTGCTCCTTCTTTCTATCCTCCTCTCTCTCCTCCTCTCTCTCCTCCTCTCTCTCCTTCTCTCTCACCGATTGTGTGTTGGTTCCCCCATTAGATTCCTTCATGTTCAAGGCACTCACAAGGTAATGCTTTTTCAATATGGTTATGCTACCCTAGCCTGCTGTTGACTTGGCAGCCGTGTTTGTATTGAGTGTAGAGAGGTGCGATGGGGGAGAGAGAGAGAGAGGAAAGATAGGGGGGAGAGAGAGAGAGGAGAGATAGGGGGAGAGAGAGAGAGGAGAGAGAGGGAAGATATTTGGAACCAAGGCCTGATCACCCCAATCCAGAAGTGGAGACAAATTTGTGACAAGGTAGGGGTGGTATACAGAAGATAGTCCTATTTGGTGAAATACCAGATCCATATTATGGCAAGAACAGCTCAAATAAGCAAAGAGAAACGACAGTCCATTACTGACATGAAGGTCAGTCAATACGGAACATTTCAAGAACTTTGAAAGTTTCTTCAAGTGCAGTTGCAAAAACCATCAAGCGCTATGATGAAACTAGCTCTCATGAGGACCGCCACAGGAAAGGGAGACCCAGAGTTACCTCTGCTGCAGAGGATAAGATCATTAGAGTTAACTGCACCTCAGATTGCAGCCCAAATAAATGCTTCACAGAGTTCAAGTAACAGACACATCTCAACATCAACTGTTCAGAGGAGCCTTCATGGTCGAAATGCTGAAAAGAAACCACTACTAAAGGACACCAATAATAAGAAGAGACTTGCTTGGGCCAAGAAACACGAGCAATCAACATTAGACTGATGGAAATCTGGTCTGATGAGTCCAAATTTTATATATTTCTGCGTCGTTACACCATCCCATCTAGTTTGGGCTATCTATTTAGTGGGACTATCATTTGTTTTTCAACAGGACAATAACCCAAAACACACCTCCAGGCTGTATAAGGGCTATTTGACAAAGAAAGAGAGTGATGGAGTTCTGCATCAGATGACCTGTCCTCCACAATCACCTGACCTCAACCCAATTGAGATGGTTTGGGATGAGTTGCATCGCAGAGCGAAGGAAAAGCAGCCACAACAAGTGCTCAGCATTTGTGGGAACTCCTTCAAGCATTGCAGGTGAAGCTGGTTGAGAGAATGTGAAGTGTGCAAAGCTGTCTTCAAGGCAAAGGGTGGCTACTATGAAGAATCAAAAATATATTGCGATTTGTTTTACACTTTTTTGGTTACTACATGATTCCATATGTGTTATTTCATAGTTTTGATGTCTTCACTATTATTCCACAATGTAGAAAATAGTAAAAATAAAGAAAAACCCTTGATTGAGCAGGTGTGTCCAAACTATTGACTGGAAATGTATGTGTATACTGTATTAATCCTCCGGACTCTGGACATTGTTCGTCCTAATATTATATATTTCTTAATTCCATTCTTGTACTTTTAGATTTGTGTATTGTTGTGAATTATTAGATACTACTGCACTGTTGGCGCTAGGAACACAAGCATTTAGTTAGATATTACTGCACTGTTGGAGCTAGGAACACAAGCATTTAGTTAGATATTACTGCACTGTTGGAGCTAAGAACACAAGCATTTAGTTAGATATTACTGCACTGTTGGAGCTAGGAACACAAGCATTTAGTTAGATATTACTGCACTGTTGGAGCTAGGAACACAAGCATTTAGTTAGATATTACTGCACTGTTGGAGCTATGAACACAAGCATTTAGTTAGATATTACTGCACTGTTGGAGCTAGGAACACAAGCATTTAGTTAGATATTACTGCACTGTTGGAGCTAGGAACACAAGCATTTAGTTAGATATTACTGCACTGTTGGAGCTAGGAACACAAGCATTTAGTTAGATATTACTGCACTGTTGGAGCTAGGAACACAAGCATTTAGTTAGATATTACTGCACTGTTGGAGCTAAGAACACAAGCATTTAGTTAGATATTACTGCATTGTTGGAGCTAGGAACACAAGCATTTAGTTAGATACTACTGCACTGTTGGAGCTGGGAACACAAGCATTTAGTTAGATATTACTGCACTGTTGGAGCTAGGAACACAAGCATTTAGTTAGATACTACTGCACTGTTGGAGCTGGGAACACAAGCATTTAGTTAGATATTACTGCACTGTTGGAGCTAAGAACACAAGCATTAAGTTAGATATTACTGTTGGAGCTAGAAACACAAGCATTTAGTTAGATACTACTGCACTGTTGGAGCTAGGAACACAAGCATTTAGTTAGATATTACTGCACTGTTGGAGCTAGGAACACAAGCATTTAGTTAGATATTACTGCACTGTTGGAGCTAGGAACACAAGCATTTAGTTAGATATTACTGCACTGTTGGAGCTAAGAACACAAGCATTTAGTTAGATATTACTGCACTGTTGGCGCTAGGAACACAAGCATTTAGTTAGATATTACTGCACTGTTGGAGCTAGGAATACAAGCATTTAGTTAGATATTACTGCACTGTTGGAGCTAGGAACACAAGCATTTAGTTAGATATTACTGCACTGTTGGAGCTAGGAACACAAGCATTTAGTTAGATATTACTGCACTGTTGGAGCTAGGAACACAAGCATTTAGTTAGATATTACTGCACTGTTGGAGCTAGAAGCACAAGCATTTAGCTAGATATTACTGTTGGAGCTAGGAACACAAGCATTTAGTGAGATACTACTGCACTGTTGGAGCTAAGAACACAAGTATATTTAGTTAGATACTACTGCACTGTTGGAGCTGGAAACACAAGCATTTAGTTAGATATTACTGCACTGTTGGAGCTAGAAACACAAGCATTTAGTTAGATACCACTGCACTGTTGGAGCTAAGAACACAAGCATTTAGTTAGATACTACTGCACTGTTGGAGCTAAGAACACAAGCATTTAGTTAGATACTACTGCACTGTTGGAGCTAAGAACACAAGCATTTAGTTCGATATTACTGCACTGTTGGAGCTAGGAACACAAGCATTTAGTTAGATATTACTGCACTGTTGGAGCTAGGAACACAATCATTTAGTTAGATACTACTGCACTGTTGGAGCTAGGATCACAAGCATTTAGTTAGATATTACTGCACTGTTGGAGCTAGGAACACAAGCATTTAGTTAGATATTACTGCACTGTTGGAGCTAGAAGCACAAGCATTTAGTTAGATATTACTGTTGGAGCTAGAAACACAAGCATTTAGTTAGATATTACTGTTGGCGCTAGGAACACAAGCATTTAGTTAGATATTACTGTTGGAGCTAGAAACACAAGCATTTAGTTAGATACTACTGCACTGTTGGAGCTAGGAACACAAGCATTTAGTTAGATATTACTGCACTGTTGGAGCTAGAAGCACAAGCATTTAGTTAGATATTACTGCACTGTTGGAGCTAGAAGCACAAGCATTTAGTTAGATATTACTGCACTGTTGGAGCTAGAAGCACAAGCATTTAGTTAGATATTACTGTTGGAGCTAGGAACACAAGCATTTAGTTAGATATTACTGCACTGTTGGAGCTGGAAACACAAGCATTTAGTTAGATATTACTGCACTGTTGGAGCTAGGAACAAAAGCATTTAGTTAGATATTACTGCACTGTTGGAGCTAGGAACACAAGCATTTAGTTAGATATTACTGCACTGTTGGAGCTAGAAGCACAAGCATTTAGTTAGATATTACTGTTGGCGCTAGGAACACAAGCATTTAGTGAGATACTACTGCACTGTTGGAGCTAGAAGCACAAGCATTTAGTTAGATATTACTGCACTGTTGGAGCTAGAAGCACAAGCATTTAGTTAGATATTACTGTTGGCGCTAGGAACACAAGCATTTAGTTAGATATTACTGTTGGAGCTAGAAACACAAGCATTTAGTTAGATATTACTGTTGGCGCTAGGAACACAAGCATTTAGTTAGATATTACTGTTGGAGCTAGAAACACAAGCATTTAGTTAGATACTACTGCACTGTTGGAGCTAGGAACACAAGCATTTAGTTAGATATTACTGCACTGTTGGAGCTAGAAGCACAAGCATTTAGTTAGATATTACTGCACTGTTGGAGCTAGAAGCACAAGCATTTAGTTAGATATTACTGCACTGTTGGAGCTAGAAGCACAAGCATTTAGTTAGATATTACTGTTGGAGCTAGGAACACAAGCATTTAGTTAGATATTACTGCACTGTTGGAGCTGGAAACACAAGCATTTAGTTAGATTTTACTGCACTGTTGGAGCTAGGAACACAAGCATTTAGTTAGATATTACTGCACTGTTGGAGCTAGGAACACAAGCATTTAGTTAGATATTACTGTTGGAGCTAGAAACACAAGCATTTAGTTAGATATTACTGTTGGCGCTTGGAACACAAGCATTTAGTTAGATATTACTGTTGGAGCTAGAAACACAATCATTTAGTTAGATACTACTGCACTGTTGGAGCTAGGAACACAAGCATTTAGTTAGATATTACTGCACTGTTGGAGCTAGAAGCACAAGCATTTAGTTAGATATTACTGCACTGTTGGAGCTAGAAGCACAAGCATTTAGTTAGATATTACTGCACTGTTGGAGCTAGAAGCACAAGCATTTAGTTAGATATTACTGTTGGAGCTAGGAACACAAGCATTTAGTTAGATATTACTGCACTGTTGGAGCTGGAAACACAAGCATTTAGTTAGATATTACTGCACTGTTGGAGCTAGGAACAAAAGCATTTAGTTAGATATTACTGCACTGTTGGAGCTAGGAACACAAGCATTTAGTTAGATATTACTGCACTGTTGGAGCTAGAAGCACAAGCATTTAGTTAGATATTACTGTTGGCGCTAGGAACACAAGCATTTAGTGAGATACTACTGCACTGTTGGAGCTAGAAGCACAAGCATTTAGTTAGATATTACTGCACTGTTGGAGCTAGAAGCACAAGCATTTAGTTAGATATTACTGTTGGCGCTAGGAACACAAGCATTTAGTTAGATATTACTGTTGGAGCTAGAAACACAAGCATTTAGTTAGATATTACTGTTGGCGCTAGGAACACAAGCATTTAGTTAGATATTACTGCACTGTTGGATCTAGAAGCACAAGCATTTAGTTAGATATTACTGCACTGTTGGAGCTAGAAGCACAAGCATTTAGTTAGATATTACTGCACTGTTGGAGCTAGAAGCACAAGCATTTAGTTAGATATTACTGTTGGAGCTAGAAACACAAGCATTTAGTTAGATATTACTGCACTGTTGGAGCTGGAAACACAAGCATTTAGTTAGATTTTACTGCACTGTTGGAGCTAGGAACACAAGCATTTAGTTAGATATTACTGCACTGTTGGAGCTAGGAACACAAGCATTTAGTTAGATATTACTGCACTGTTGGAGCTAGAAGCACAAGCATTTAGTTAGATATTACTGTTGGCGCTAGGAACACAAGCATTTAGTGAGATACTACTGCACTGTTGGAGCTAGAAGCACAAGCATTTAGTTAGATATTACTGCACTGTTGGAGCTAGAAGCACAAGCATTTAGTTAGATATTACTGCACTGTTGGAGCTAGAAACACAAGCATTTAGTTAGATATTACTGCACTGTTGGAGCTGGAAACACAAGCATTTAGTTAGATATTACTGCACTGTTGGAGCTAGGAACAAAAGCATTTAGTTAGATATTACTGCACTGTTGGAGCTAGGAACACAAGCATTTAGTTAGATATTACTGCACTGTTGGAGCTAGAAGCACAAGCATTTAGTTAGATATTACTGTTGGCGCTAGGAACACAAGCATTTAGTTAGATATTACTGTTGGAGCTAGAAACACAAGCATTTAGTTAGATATTACTGCACTGTTGGAGCTAGAAGCACAAGCATTTAGTTAGATATTACTGTTGGCGCTAGGAACACAAGCATTTAGTTAGATATTACTGTTGGAGCTAGAAACACAAGCATTTAGTTAGATACTACTGCACTGTTGGAGCTAGGAACACAAGCATTTAGTTAGATATTACTGCACTGTTGGAGCTAGAAGCACAAGCATTTAGTTAGATATTACTGCACTGTTGGAGCTAGAAGCACAAGCATTTAGTTAGATATTACTGCACTGTTGGAGCTAGAAGCACAAGCATTTAGTTAGATATTACTGTTGGAGCTAGGAACACAAGCATTTAGTTAGATATTACTGCACTGTTGGAGCTGGAAACACAAGCATTTAGTTAGATTTTACTGCACTGTTGGAGCTAGGAACACAAGCATTTAGTTAGATATTACTGCACTGTTGGAGCTAGGAACACAAGCATTTAGTTAGATATTACTGCACTGTTGGAGCTAGAAGCACAAGCATTTAGTTAGATATTACTGTTGGCGCTAGGAACACAAGCATTTAGTGAGATACTACTGCACTGTTGGAGCTAGAAGCACAAGCATTTAGTTAGATATTACTGCACTGTTGGAGCTAGAAGCACAAGCATTTAGTTAGATATTACTGCACTGTTGGAGCTAGAAACACAAGCATTTAGTTAGATATTACTGCACTGTTGGAGCTAGGAACACAAGCATTTAGTTATATATTACTGCACTGTTGGAGCTGGAAACACAAGCATTTAGTTAGATATTACTGCACTGTTGGAGCTAGGAACACAAGCATTTAGTTAGATATTACTGCACTGTTGGAGCTAGGAACACAAGCATTTAGTTAGATATTACTGCACTGTTGGAGCTAAGAACACAAGCATTTAGTTAGATATTACTGCACTGTTGGCGCTAGGAACACAAGCATTTAGTTAGATATTACTGCACTGTTGGAGCTAGGAACACAAGCATTTAGTTAGATATTACTGCACTGTTGGAGCTAGGAACACAAGCATTTAGTTAGATATTACTGCACTGTTGGAGCTAGGAACACAAGCATTTAGTTAGATATTACTGCACTGTTGGAACTAGAAGCACAAGCATTTAGCTAGATATTACTGTTGGCGCTAGGAACACAAGCATTTAGTGAGATACTACTGCACTGTTGGAGCTAAGAACACAAGTATATTTAGTTAGATACTACTGCACTGTTGGAGCTGGAAACACAAGCATTTAGTTAGATATTACTGCACTGTTGGAGCTAGAAATACAAGCATTTAGTTAGATACCACTGCACTGTTGGAGCTAAGAACACAAGCATTTAGTTAGATACTACTGCACTGTTGGAGCTAAGAACACAAGCATTTAGTTAGATACTACTGCACTGTTGGAGCTAAGAACACAAGCATTTAGTTCGATATTACTGCACTGTTGGAGCTAGGAACACAAGCATTTAGTTAGATATTACTGCACTGTTGGAGCTAGGAACACAATCATTTAGTTAGATACTACTGCACTGTTGGAGCTAGGATCACAAGCATTTAGTTAGATATTACTGCACTGTTGGAGCTAGGAACACAAGCATTTAGTTAGATATTACTGCACTGTTGGAGCTAGGAACACAAGCATTTAGTTAGATATTACTGCACTGTTGGAGCTAGGAACACAAGCATTTAGTTAGATATTACTGCACTGTTGGAGCTAGGAACACAAGCATTTAGTTAGATATTACTGCACTGTTGGAGCTAGAAGCACAAGCATTTAGTTAGATATTACTGTTGGAGCTAGAAACACAAGCATTTAGTTAGATATTACTGTTGGCGCTAGGAACACAAGCATTTAGTTAGATATTACTGTTGGAGCTAGAAACACAAGCATTTAGTTAGATACTACTGCACTGTTGGAGCTAGGAACACAAGCATTTAGTTAGATATTACTGCACTGTTGGAGCTAGAAGCACAAGCATTTAGTTAGATATTACTGCACTGTTGGAGCTAGAAGCACAAGCATTTAGTTAGATATTACTGCACTGTTGGAGCTAGAAGCACAAGCATTTAGTTAGATATTACTGTTGGAGCTAGGAACACAAGCATTTAGTTAGATATTACTGCACTGTTGGAGCTAGGAACACAAGCATTTAGTTAGATATTACTGCACTGTTGGAGCTAGGAACACAATCATTTAGTTAGATACTACTGCACTGTTGGAGCTAGGATCACAAGCATTTAGTTAGATATTACTGCACTGTTGGAGCTAGGAACACAAGCATTTAGTTAGATATTACTGCACTGTTGGAGCTAGAAGCACAAGCATTTAGTTAGATATTACTGTTGGAGCTAGAAACACAAGCATTTAGTTAGATATTACTGTTGGCGCTAGGAACACAAGCATTTAGTTAGATATTACTGTTGGAGCTAGAAACACAAGCATTTAGTTAGATACTACTGCACTGTTGGAGCTAGGAACACAAGCATTTAGTTAGATATTACTGCACTGTTGGAGCTAGAAGCACAAGCATTTAGTTAGATATTACTGCACTGTTGGAGCTAGAAGCACAAGCATTTAGTTAGATATTACTGCACTGTTGGAGCTAGAAGCACAAGCATTTAGTTAGATAATACTGTTGGAGCTAGGAACACAAGCATTTAGTTAGATATTACTGCACTGTTGGAGCTGGAAACACAAGCATTTAGTTAGATATTACTGCACTGTTGGAGCTAGGAACAAAAGCATTTAGTTAGATATTATTGCACTGTTGGAGCTAGGAACACAAGCATTTAGTTAGATATTACTGCACTGTTGGAGCTAGAAGCACAAGCATTTAGTTAGATATTACTGTTGGCGCTAGGAACACAAGCATTTAGTGAGATACTACTGCACTGTTGGAGCTAGAAGCACAAGCATTTAGTTAGATATTACTGCACTGTTGGAGCTAGAAGCACAAGCATTTAGTTAGATATTACTGTTGGCGCTAGGAACACAAGCATTTAGTTAGATATTACTGTTGGAGCTAGAAACACAAGCATTTAGTTAGATATTACTGTTGGCGCTAGGAACACAAGCATTTAGTTAGATTTTACTGTTGGAGCTAGAAACACAAGCATTTAGTTAGATACTACTGCACTGTTGGAGCTAGGAACACAAGCATTTAGTTAGATATTACTGCACTGTTGGAGCTAGAAGCACAAGCATTTAGTTAGATATTACTGCACTGTTGGAGCTAGAAGCACAAGCATTTAGTTAGATATTACTGCACTGTTGGAGCTAGAAGCACAAGCATTTAGTTAGATATTACTGTTGGAGCTAGGAACACAAGCATTTAGTTAGATATTACTGCACTGTTGGAGCTGGAAACACAAGCATTTAGTTAGATTTTACTGCACTGTTGGAGCTAGGAACACAAGCATTTAGTTAGATATTACTGTTGGCGCTAGGAACACAAGCATTTAGTGAGATACTACTGCACTGTTGGAGCTAGAAGCACAAGCATTTAGTTAGATATTACTGCACTGTTGGAGCTAGAAGCACAAGCATTTAGTTAGATATTACTGCACTGTTGGAGCTAGAAACACAAGCATTTAATTAGATATTACTGCACTGTTGGAGCTAGGAACACAAGCATTTAGTTAGATATTACTGCACTGTTTGAGCTGGAAACACAAGCATTTAGTTAGATATTACTGCACTGTTGGAGCTAGAAGCACAAGCATTTAGTTAGATATTACTGCACTGTTGGAGCTAGGAACACAAGCATTTAGTTAGATATTACTGCACTGTTGGAGCTAGAAGCACAAGCATTTAGTTAGATATTACTGTTGGCGCTAGGAACACAAGCATTTAGTGAGATACTACTGCACTGTTGGAGCTAAGAACACAAGCATTTAGTTAGATACTACTGCACTGTTGGAGCTAGAAGCACAAGCATTTAGTTAGATATTACTGCACTGTTGGAGCTGGAAACACAAGCATTTAGTTAGATATTACTGCACTGTTGGAGCTAGAGGCACAAGCATTTAGTTAGATATTACTGTTGGAGCTAGAAGCACAAGCATTTAGTTAGATACTACTGCACTGTTGGAGCTGGAAACACAAGCATTTAGTTAGATATTACTGCACTGTTGGAGCTAGAAACACAAGCATTTAGTTAGATACCACTGCACTGTTGGAGCTAGGAACACAAGCATTTAGTTAGATATTACTGCACTGTTGGAGCTAGAAGCACAAGCATTTAGTTAGATATTACTGCACTGTTGGAGCTAGGAACACAAGCATTTAGTTAGATAATACTGTTGGAGCTAGGAACACAAGCATTTAGTTAGATATTACTGCACTGTTGGAGCTGGAAACACAAGCATTTAGTTAGATATTACTGCACTGTTGGAGCTAGGAACAAAAGCATTTAGTTAGATATTACTGCACTGTTGGAGCTAGGAACACAAGCATTTAGTTAGATATTACTGCACTGTTGGAGCTAGAAGCACAAGCATTTAGTTAGATATTACTGTTGGCGCTAGGAACACAAGCATTTAGTGAGATACTACTGCACTGTTGGAGCTAGAAGCACAAGCATTTAGTTAGATATTACTGCACTGTTGGAGCTAGAAGCACAAGCATTTAGTTAGATATTACTGTTGGCGCTAGGAACACAAGCATTTAGTTAGATATTACTGTTGGAGCTAGAAACACAAGCATTTAGTTAGATATTACTGTTGGCGCTAGGAACACAAGCATTTAGTTAGATTTTACTGTTGGAGCTAGAAACACAAGCATTTAGTTAGATACTACTGCACTGTTGGAGCTAGGAACACAAGCATTTAGTTAGATATTACTGCACTGTTGGAGCTAGAAGCACAAGCATTTAGTTAGATATTACTGCACTGTTGGAGCTAGAAGCACAAGCATTTAGTTAGATATTACTGCACTGTTGGAGCTAGAAGCACAAGCATTTAGTTAGATATTACTGTTGGAGCTAGGAACACAAGCATTTAGTTAGATATTACTGCACTGTTGGAGCTGGAAACACAAGCATTTAGTTAGATTTTACTGCACTGTTGGAGCTAGGAACACAAGCATTTAGTTAGATATTACTGTTGGCGCTAGGAACACAAGCATTTAGTGAGATACTACTGCACTGTTGGAGCTAGAAGCACAAGCATTTAGTTAGATATTACTGCACTGTTGGAGCTAGAAGCACAAGCATTTAGTTAGATATTACTGCACTGTTGGAGCTAGAAACACAAGCATTTAATTAGATATTACTGCACTGTTGGAGCTAGGAACACAAGCATTTAGTTAGATATTACTGCACTGTTTGAGCTGGAAACACAAGCATTTAGTTAGATATTACTGCACTGTTGGAGCTAGAAGCACAAGCATTTAGTTAGATATTACTGCACTGTTGGAGCTAGGAACACAAGCATTTAGTTAGATATTACTGCACTGTTGGAGCTAGAAGCACAAGCATTTAGTTAGATATTACTGTTGGCGCTAGGAACACAAGCATTTAGTGAGATACTACTGCACTGTTGGAGCTAAGAACACAAGCATTTAGTTAGATACTACTGCACTGTTGGAGCTAGAAGCACAAGCATTTAGTTAGATATTACTGCACTGTTGGAGCTGGAAACACAAGCATTTAGTTAGATATTACTGCACTGTTGGAGCTAGAGGCACAAGCATTTAGTTAGATATTACTGTTGGAGCTAGAAGCACAAGCATTTAGTTAGATACTACTGCACTGTTGGAGCTGGAAACACAAGCATTTAGTTAGATATTACTGCACTGTTGGAGCTAGAAACACAAGCATTTAGTTAGATACCACTGCACTGTTGGAGCTAGGAACACAAGCATTTAGTTAGATATTACTGCACTGTTGGAGCTAGAAGCACAAGCATTTAGTTAGATATTACTGCACTGTTGGAGCTAGGAACACAAGCATTTAGTTAGATATTACTGCACTGTTGGAGCTAGAAGCACAAGCATTTAGTTAGATATTACTGTTGGCGCTAGGAACACAAGCATTTAGTGAGATACTACTGCACTGTTGGAGCTAAGAACACAAGCATTTAGTTAGATACTACTGCACTGTTGGAGCTAGAAGCACAAGCATTTAGTTAGATATTACTGCACTGTTGGAGCTGGAAACACAAGCATTTAGTTAGATATTACTGCACTGTTGGAGCTAGAGGCACAAGCATTTAGTTAGATATTACTGTTGGAGCTAGAAGCACAAGCATTTAGTTAGATACTACTGCACTGTTGGAGCTGGAAACACAAGCATTTAGTTAGATATTACTGCACTGTTGGAGCTAGAAACACAAGCATTTAGTTAGATACCACTGCACTGTTGGAGCTAGGAACACAAGCATTTAGTTAGATATTACTGCACTGTTGGAGCTAGAAACACAAGCATTTAGTTAGATACCACTGCACTGTTGGAGCTAAGAACACAAGCATTTAGTTAGATACTACTGCACTGTTGGAGCTAAGAACACAAGCATTTAGTTAGATACTACTGCACTGTTGGAGCTAGGAACACAAGCATTTAGTTAGATACTACTGCACTGTTGGAGCTAAGAACACAAGCATTTAGTTAGATACTACTGCACTGTTGGAGCTGGAAACACAAGCATTTAGTTAGATACTACTGCACTGTTGGAGCTAGAAACACAAGCATTTAGTTAGATATTACTGCACTGTTGGAGCTAGGAACACAAGCATTTAGTTAGATACTACTGCACTGTTGGAGCTGGAAACACAAGCATTTAGTTAGATACTACTGCACTGTTGGAGCTAGGAACACAAGCATTTAGTTAGATACTACTGCACTGTTGGAGCTAGGAACACAAGCATTTAGTTAGATACCACTGCACTGTTGGAGCTAGGATCACAAGCATTTAGTTAGATATTACTGCACTGTTGGAGCTAAGAACACAAGCATTTAGTTAGATACTACTGCACTGTTGGAGCTGGAAACACAAGCATTTAGTTAGATACTACTGCACTGTTGGAGCTAGAAACACAAGCATTTAGTTAGATATTACTGCACTGTTGGAGCTAGGAACACAAGCATTTAGTTAGATACTACTGCACTGTTGGAGCTGGAAACACAAGCATTTAGTTAGATACCACTGCACTGTTGGAGCTAGGATCACAAGCATTTAGTTAGATATTACTGCTCTGTTGGAGATAGGAACACA
>NC_048582.1:74031690-74059190 GCF_013265735.2 Oncorhynchus mykiss | reverse complement strand
GGGTTGGGAAGAGAAGAGAAGAGCAGATAGAGAGGTGGGGGTTGGGAAGAGAAGAGAAGAGCAGATAGAGAGGTGGGGGTTGGGAAGAGAAGAGAAGAGCAGATAGAGAGGTGAGGGTTGGGAAGAGAAGAGAAGAGCAGATAGAGCGGTGGGGGTTGGGAAGAGAAGAGAAGAGCAGATAGAGAGGTGGGGGTTGGGAAGAGAAGAGAAGAGCAGATAGAGAGGTGGGGGTTGGGAAGAGAAGAGAAGAGCAGATAGAGAGGTGGGGGTTGGGAAGAGAAGAGAAGCGCAGATAGAGAGGTGGGGGTTGGGAAGAGATGAGCCCTTTTGCCCCAGGGATGTTTGAGTGTGTAGTGTAGAACAAGCTTCAGCAGGCAACCCTGAAGATGAGAGCGGAATGGTGGAAAAACCTTGTGTTTTTATACACAATATCAAAGTCTAATGTATTCACTTTAATGTTGAACTTATTGTATTTAATGGAAAGGAAAACCTTAAGATAATGCATTTCCTTTTTTTTCCAGACCATCACATATCTAAGTAGATCAGTGTACAATATATTTGTGACCATACTTTGCTTTCTACACAGAGGAAATTATTGCTAATGCAGTGAAATATTTCCAATCTCTTGAATATATTCTATTCAATCATTTCCTCTGGACAAAGAACACTGTTTAGCCTTTTACAGTGATCAATAATGGTAATGGATCTGATGTAAAACCTTCTACAGGGATCAATCAATCAGTCAAATGTATTTATAAAGCCCTTCGTACATCAGCTGATATCACAAAGTGCTGTACAGAAACCCAGCCTAAAAACCCCAAACAGCAAGCAATGCAGGTGTAGAAGCACGGTGGCTAGGAAAAACTCCCTAGAAAGGACCAGAACCTAGGAAGAAACCTAGAGAGGAACCAGGCTATGAGGGGTGGCCAGTCCTCTTCTGGCTGTGCCGGGTGGAGATTATAACAGAACATGGTCAAGATGTTCAAATGTTCATAAATGACCAGCATGGTCAAATAATAATAATCACAGTGGTTGTCGAGGGTGCAACAAGTCAGCACCTCAGGATTAAATGTCAGTTGGCTTTTCATAGCCGATCATTGAGAGTATCTCTACCGCTCCTGCTGTCTCTCGAGAGCTGAAAACAGCAGGTCTGGGACAGATAGCACGTCCGGTGAACAGGTCAGGATTCCATAGCCGCAGGCAAAACAGTTGAAACTGGAGCAGCAGCACGGCCAGGTGGACTGGGGACAGCAAGGAGTCATCAGGCCAAGTAGTCCTGAGGCATGGTCCTAGGGCTCAGGTCCTCCGAGAGAGAGAAAGAAAGAGAGAATTAGAGAGAGCATACTTAAATTCACACAGCACACCGAATAGGACAGGAGAAGTACTCCAGATATAACAAACTGACCCTAGCCCCCTGACACATGAACTACTGCAGCATAAATACTGGAGGCTGAGAAAGGAGGGGTCGACAGACACTGTGGCCCCGTCCGACGATACTTCCAGACAGGGCCAAACAGGCAGAATATAACCCCACCCACTTTGCCAAAGCACAGCCCCACACCACTAGAGGGATATCTCCAACCACCAATTTACCATCCTGAGACAAGGCCCATGAAGATCTCCACCATGGCACAAACCCAAGGGGGGACGGCAACCCAGACAGGAAGACCACGTCAGCGACTCAACCCACTGAAGTGACGCACCCCTCCTAGGGAGGGCATGGAAGAGCACCAGTAAACCAGTGACTCAGCCGCTGTAATAGGGTTTGAGGCAGAGATTAGCCTTAACGTCGGTAGCCCTGCCCCCTGGTAAACAGTGTATGATCGCTGGACGATTCGTTTTAAGTCTAATACTGCGGGTAATGGAGTCACCAATGACTAGAGTTGTCAATTTGTCAGAGCTAATGGTGGGGAGCTTCGACGTCTCAGACCCCGTAACGGGAGGAGTGGAGACCAGAGAAGGCTGGCCTCTGACTCCGACTCGCTGCTTAAAACCGTTTTTTTTGTATATATTTATTTATTTTACCTTTATTTAACCAGGTAGGCTAGTTGAGAACACCTTTATTTAACCAAGCAGGCAAGTTGAGAACAAGTTCTCATTTACAATTGCGACCTGGCCAACATAAAGCAAAGCAGTTCGACAGATACAACGACACAGAGTTACACATGGAGTAAAACAAACATACAGTCAATAATACAGTATAAACAAGTCTATATACAATGTGAGCAAATGAGGTGAGAAGGGAGGTAAAGGCAAAAAAGGCCATGGTGGCAAAGTAAATACAATATAGCAAGTAAAACGCTGGAATGGTAGTTTTGCAATGGAAGAATGTGCAAAATAGAAATAAAAATAATGGGGTGCAAAGGAGCAAAATAAATAAATTAATTAAATACAGTTGGGAAAGAGGTAGTTGTTTGGGCTAAATTATAGGTGGGCTATGTACAGGTGCAGTAATCTGTGAGCTGCTCTGACAGTTGGTGCTTAAAGCTAGTGAGGGAGATAAGTGTTTCCAGTTTCAGAGATTTTTTGTAGTTCGTTCCAGTCATTGGCAGCAGAGAACTGGAAAGAGAGGCGTCCAAAGAAAGAATTGGTTTTGGGGGTGACTAGAGAGATGTACCTGCTGGAGCGTGTGCTACAGGTGGGAGATGCTATGGTTGAAAATGTCTGTCGGCTGAATGAGCGACAACGGTTGAGCATTCCTACAGCATTTCCCTCCAGAAGCCATGAGAAAGTTGTCCGGCTGCATGGACAGTGGATTTATACTAATGTTACTATCTGTACTTACTGGTGGCACAGACGCTGTTACATCCTTTCCTACAGTGAAATTACCCTTGCCTAACTATTGCGTCTGATGCTTGGCTTGCTGCACGACTATCCTCGCATTAGGCGATCGTTCTCCTGTATATTATGAGTGCAGTGACTGCAATTAGAAGGCATCATGTTCATGTTACTACTTGGCTTTGGCTGGTGGAGGTCCTATAGAACCACGTCCAGATAAAGCATCATGTTAATGTTACTACTGGTTGGCTGGTGGAGGTCCTGTAGAACCACGTCCAGATAAAGCATCATGTTAATGTTACTACTGGTTGGCTGGTGGAGGATGTAGAGCCTTCTACAGTGATGGGTAATGGATCTGATGTAGAGCCTTCTACAGTGACGGATAATGGATCTGATGTAGAGCCTTCTACAGTGACGGGTAATGGATCTGATGTAGAGCCTTCTACAGTGATGGGTAATGGATCTGATATAGAGCCTTCTACAGTGATGGGTAATGGATCTGATCTAGAGCCTTCTACAGTGATGGGTAATGGATCTGATGTAGAGCCTTCTACAGTGATGGGTAATGGATCTGATGTAGAGCCTTCTACAGTGACAGGTAATGGACCTTATGTAGAGCCTTCTACAGTGATGAGTAATGAAGCTGATGTAGAGCCTTCTACAGTGATGGGTAATGGATGGATCTGATGTAGAGCCTTCTACAGTGATGGGTAATGGATCTGATGTAGAGCCTTCTACAGTGATGGGTAATGGATCTGATGTAGAGCCTTCTACAGTGATGGGTAATGGATCTGATGTAGAGCCTTCTACAGTGACAGATAATGGATCGGATGTAGAGCCTTCTACAGTGACGGGTAATGGATCTGATGTAGAGCCTCCTACAGTGATGGGTAATGGATCTGATATAGAGCCTTCTACAGTGATGGGTAATGGATCTGATCTAGAGCCTTCTACAGTGATGGGTAATGGATCTGATGTAGAGCCTTCTACAGTGATGGGTAATGGATCTGATGTAGAGCCTTCTACAGTGACAGGTAATGGACCTTATGTAGAGCCTTCTACAGTGATGAGTAATGAAGCTGATGTAGAGCCTTCTACAGTGATGGGTAATGGATCTGATCTAGAGCCTTCTACAGTGATGGGTAATGGATCTGATGTAGAGCCTTCTACAGTGATGGGTAATGGATCTGATGTAGAGCCTTCTACAGTGACAGGTAATGGACCTGATGTAGAGCCTTCTACAGTGATGAGTAATGGACCTGATGTAGAGCCTTCTACAGTGATGGGTAATGGATCTGATGTAGAGCCTTCTACAGTGACAGGTAATGGATCTGATGTAGCCCCTGTTAGTTAATTAACATTCATTATTGCTACAATGTATGAAGGGAACTCTCATATCATCCACTACAAATATGTAGATTTCATTAAGTGTCTTATGAATGCAGTAAATCACACACACACACACACACACACACACACACACACACACACACACACACACACACACACACACACACACACCATTATGGCCCTCAGTCCTCCACCATAGCAAGTTGCTTTGGAAACTGCCATTCTGTCTTCCGAACAGCTCAGCCCTGTGAATGGATCCATATGGACTATTCTGGGCTTCCATCCCAGCTACCCCTCCTACTGCCCCTCTACCCAGCTACCCCTCCTACTGTCCCTCTACCCAGCTACCCCTCCTACTGCCCCTCTACCCAGCTACCCCTCCTACTGTCCCTCTACCCAGCTACCCCTCCTACTGTCCCTCTACCCAGCTACCCCTCCTACTGTCCCTCTACCCAGCTACCCCTCCTACTGTCCCTCTACCCATCTACCCCTCCTACTGTACCTCTACCCATCTACCCTATCTACTGTCCCTCTACCCAGCTACCCCTCCTACTGTACCTCTACCCATCTACCCTATCTACTGTCCCTCTACCCAGCTACCCCTCCTACTGTCCCTCTACCCATCTACGCTATCTACTGTCCCTCTACCCAGCTACCCCTCCTACTGTCCCTCTACCCATCTACCCCTCCTACTGTACCTCTACCCATCTACCCTATCTACTGTCCCTCTACCCAGCTACCCCTCCTACTGTCCCTCTACCCATCTACCCTATCTACTGTCCCTCTACCCAGCTACCCCTCCAACTGTCCCTCTACCCAGCTACCCCTCCTACTGTACCTCAACCCAGCTACCCCTCCTACTGTACCTTTACCCAACTACCTAGCTACCCCTTCTACTGTACCTCTACCCATCTACCCTATCTACTGTCCCTCTACCCAGCTACCCCTCCTACTGTCCCTCTACCCATCTACCCTATCTACTGTCCCTCTACCAGCTACCCCTCCTACTGTCCCTCTACCCATCTACCCTATCTACTGTCCCTCTACCCAGCTACCCCTCCTACTGTCCCTCTACCCAGCTACCCCTCCTACTGTACCTCAACCCAGCTACCCCTCCTACTGTACCTCTACCCAACTACCCAGCTACCCCTCCTACTGTTCCTCTACTCAGCTACCCCTCCTACTGTCCCTCTACCCAGCTACCCCTCCTACTGTCCCTCTACCCAGCTACCCCTCCTACTGTACCTCTACCCAACTACCCAGCTACCCCTCCTACTGTTCCTCTACTCAGCTACCCCTCCTACTGTCCCTCTACCCAGCTACCCCTCCTACTACCCCTCTACCCAGCTACCCCTCCTACTGTCCCTCTACCCAGCTACCCCTCCTACTGTCCCTCTACCCAGCTACCCCTCCTACTGTCCCTCTACCCAGCTACCCCTCCTACTGTCCCTCTACCCATCTACCCCTCCTACTGTACCTCTACCCATCTACCCTATCTACTGTCCCTCTACCCAGCTACCCCTCCTACTGTACCTCTACCCATCTACCCTATCTACTGTCCCTCTACCCAGCTACCCCTCCTACTGTCCCTCTACCCATCTACGCTATCTACTGTCCCTCTACCCAGCTACCCCTCCTACTGTCCCTCTACCCATCTACCCCTCCTACTGTACCTCTACCCATCTACCCTATCTACTGTCCCTCTACCCAGCTACCCCTCCTACTGTCCCTCTACCCATCTACCCTATCTACTGTCCCTCTACCCAGCTACCCCTCCAACTGTCCCTCTACCCAGCTACCCCTCCTACTGTACCTCAACCCAGCTACCCCTCCTACTGTACCTTTACCCAACTACCTAGCTACCCCTTCTACTGTACCTCTACCCATCTACCCTATCTACTGTCCCTCTACCCAGCTACCCCTCCTACTGTCCCTCTACCCATCTACCCTATCTACTGTCCCTCTACCAGCTACCCCTCCTACTGTCCCTCTACCCATCTACCCTATCTACTGTCCCTCTACCCAGCTACCCCTCCTACTGTCCCTCTACCCAGCTACCCCTCCTACTGTACCTCAACCCAGCTACCCCTCCTACTGTACCTCTACCCAACTACCCAGCTACCCCTCCTACTGTTCCTCTACTCAGCTACCCCTCCTACTGTCCCTCTACCCAGCTACCCCTCCTACTGTCCCTCTACCCAGCTACCCCTCCTACTGTACCTCTACCCAGCTACCCAGCTACCCCACCTACTGTACCTCTACCCAGCTACCCCTCCTACTGTCCCTCTACCCAGCTTCCCCTCCTACTGTCCCTCTACCCAGCTACCCCTTCTACTGTACCTCTACCCATCTACCCTATCTACTGTACTTCTACCCATCTACCCTATCGACTGTCCCTCTACCCAGCTACCCCTCCTACTGTCCCTCTACCCAGCTACCCCTCCTACTGTACCTCTACCCAGCTACCCCTCCTACTGTACCTCTACCCATCTACCCTATCTACTGTCCCTCTACCCATCTACCCTATCTACTGTCCCTCTACCCAGCTACCCCTCCTACTGTACCTCTACCCATCTACCCTATCTACTGTCCCTCTACCCAGCTACCCCTCCTACTGTACCTCTACCCAGCTACCCCTCCTACTGTACCTCTATCCAGCTACCCAGCTACCCCTCCTACTGTAACTCTTCCCAGCTTCCCAGCTGCCCCTCCTACTGTCCATCTACCCAGCTACCCCTCCTACTGTACCTCTACCCATCTACCCTATCTACTGTCCCTCTGCCCAGCTACCCCTCCTACTGTACCTCTACCCAGATAACCCTCCTACTGTACCTCTACCCAGCTACCCAGCTACCCCTCCTACTGTACCTCTACCCATCTACCCTATCTACTGTCCCTCTACCCAGCTACCCCTCCTACTGTACCTCTACCCATCTACCCTATCTACTGTCCCTCTACCCAGCTACCCCTCCTACTGTACTTCTACCCATCTACCCTATCTACTGTTCCTCTACCCAGCTACCACTCCTACTGTCCCTCTACACATCTACCCTATATACTGTCCCTCTACCCAGCTACCCCTGCTACTGTACCTCTACCCAGCTACCCTCCTACTGTACCTCTACCCAGCTACCCAGCTACCCCTCCTACTGTACCTCTACCCATCTACCCTATCTACTGTCCCTCTACCCAGCTACCCCTCTAACTGTCCCTCTACCCAACTACCCCTCCTACTGTCCCTCTACCCAGCTACCCCTTCTACTGTCCCTCTACCCAGCTTCCCCTCCTACTGTCTCTCTACCCAGCTACCCCTTCTACTGTACCTCTACCCATCTACCCTATCTACTGTACCTCTACCCATCTACCCTATCTACTGTCCCTCTACCCAGCTACCCCTCCTACTGTCCCTCTACCCAGCTACCCCTCCTACTGTACCTCTACCCAGCTACCCCTCCTACTGTACCTCTACCCATCTACCCTATCTACTGTCCCTCTACCCAGCTACCCCTCCTACTGTCCCTCTACCCATCTACCCTATCTACTGTCCCTCTACCCAGCTACCCCTCCTACTGTCCCTCTACCCAGCTACCCCTCCTACTGTCCCTCTACCCATCTACCCCTCCTACTGTACCTCTACCCATCTACCCTATCTACTGTCCCTCTACCCAGCTACCCCTCCTACTGTACCTCTACCCATCTACCCTATCTACTGTCCCTCTACCCAGCTACCCCTCCTACTGTACCTCTACCCATCTACGCTATCTACTGTCCCTCTACCCATCTACCCCTCCTACTGTACCTCTACCCAGCTACCCCTCCTACTGTACCTCAACCCAGCTACCCCTCCTACTGTAACTTTACCCAACTACCTAGCTACCCCTTCTACTGTACCTCTACCCATCTACCCTATCTACTGTCCCTCTACCCAGCTACCCCTCCTACTGTCCCTCTACCCATCTACCCCTCCTACTGTACCTCTACCCATCTACCCTATCTACTGTACCTCTACCCAGCTACCCCTCCTACTGTACCTCTACCCATCTACCCTATCTACTGTCCCTCTACCAGCTACCCCTCCTACTGTCCCTCTACCCATCTACCCTATCTACTGTCCCTCTACCCAGCTACCCCTCCTACTGTCCCTCTACCCAGCTACCCCTCCTACTGTACCTCAACCCAGCTACCCCTCCTACTGTACCTCTACCCAACTACCCAGCTACCCCTCCTACTGTCCCTCTACCCAGCTACCCCTCCTACTGTACCTCTACACAGCTACCCCTCCTACTGTACCTCTACCCAGCTACCCAGCTACCCCACCTACTGTACCTCTACCCAGCTACCCCTCCTACTGTCCCTCTACCCAGCTTCCCCTCCTACTGTCCCTCTACCCAGCTACCCCTTCTACTGTACCTCTACCCATCTACCCTATCTACTGTACTTCTACCCATCTACCCTATCTACTGTCCCTCTTCCCAGCTACCCCTCCTACTGTCCCTCTACCCAGCTACCCCTCCTACTGTACCTCTACCTAGCTACCCCTCCTACTGTACCTCTACCCATCTACCCTATCTACTGTCCCTCTACCCATCTACCCTATCTACTGTCCCTCTACCCAGCTACCCCTCCTACTGTACCTCTACCCATCTACCCTATCTACTGTCCCTCTACCCAGCTACCCCTCCTACTGTACCTCTACCCAGCTACCCCTCCTACTGTACCTCTATCCAGCTACCCAGCTACCCCTCCTACTGTCCTCTTCCCAGCTTCCCAGCTGCCCCTCCTACTGTCCCTCTAGCCAGCTACCCCTCCTACTGTACCTATACCCATCTACCCTATCTACTGTCCCTCTACCCAGCTACCCCTGCTACTGTCCATCTACCCAGCTACCCCTCCTACTGTACCTCTACCCATCTAACCTATCTACTGTCCCTCTACCCAGCTACCCCTCCTACTGTACCTCTACCCAGATAACCCTCCTACTGTACCTCTACCCAGCTACCCAGCTACCCCTCCTACTCTACCTCTACCCATCTACCCTATCTACTGTCCCTCTACCCAGCTACCCCTCCTACTGTACCTCTACCCATCTACCCTATCTACTGTCCCTCTACCCAGCTACCCCTCCTACTGTACCTCTACCCATCTACCCTATCTACTGTTCCTCTACCCAGCTACCCCTCCTACTGTCCGTCTACACATCTACCCTATATACTGTCCCTCTACCCAGCTACCCCTGCTACTGTACCTCTACCCAGCTACCCTCCTACTGTACCTCTACCCAGCTACCCAGCTACCCCTCCTACTGTACCTCTACCCATCTACCCTATCTACTGTCCCTCTACCCAGCTACCCCTCCTACTGTCCCTCTACCCAACTACCCCTCCTACTGTCCCTCTACCCAGCTACCCCTCCTACTGTCCCTCTACCCAGCTTCCCCTCCTACTGTCCCTCTACCCAGCTACCCCTTCTACTGTACCTCTACCCATCTACCCTATCTACTGTACCTCTACCCATCTACCCTATCTACTGTCCCTCTACCCAGCTACCCCTCCTACTGTCCCTACCCAGCTACCCCTCCTACTGTACCTCTACCCAGCTACCCCTCCTACTGTACCTCTACCCATCTACCCTATCTACTGTCCCTCTACCCAGCTACCCCTCCTACTGTCCCTCTACCCAGCTACCCCTCCTACTGTACCTCTACCCATCTACCCTATCTACTGTCCCTCTACCCAGCTACCCCTCCTACTGTACCTCTACCCAGCTACCCCTCCTACTGTACCTCTATCCAGCTACCCAGCTACCCCTCCTACTGTACCTCTTCCCAGCTACCCAGCTGCCCCTCCTACTGTCCCTCTAGCCAACTACCCCTCCTACTGTACCTCTACCCATCTACCCTATCTACTGTCCCTCTACCCAGCTACCCCTCCTACTGTACCTCTACCCAGATAACCCTCCTACTGTACCTCTACCCAGCTACCCAGCTACCCCTCCTACTGTACCTCTACCCATCTACCCTATCTACTGTCCCTCTACCCAGCTACCCCTCCTACTGTACCTCTACCCATCTACCCTATCTACTGTCCCTCTACCCAGCTACCCCTCCTACTGTACCTCTACCCATCTACCCTATCTACTGTCCCTCTACCCAGCTACCCCTCCTACTGTACCTCTACCCATCTACCCTATCTACTGTTCCTCTACCCAGCTACCCCTCCTACTGTCCCTCTACACATCTACCCTATATACTGTCCCTCTACCCAGCTACCCCTCCTACTGTACCTCTACCCAGCTACCCTCCTACTGTACCTCTACCCAGCTACCCAGCTACCCCTCCTACTGTACCTCTACCCATCTACCCTATCTACTGTTCCTCTACCCAGCTACCCCTCCTACTGTCCCTCTACCCAACTACCCCTCCTACTGTCCCTCTATCCAGCTACCCCTCCTACTGGGATGGAGAAACAGAGAGATAGTTGTGGGTTGGGGAGGGAGAGCAGAAGAGACAGAGAGAGAGAGAGAGAGAGATATGAAGATCTAATCTGAATTTGTCTCATGCTGTGTAGACAACAGGTGTAGACTAACAGTGAAAGGCTTACTTCCAGGTCCATTTCCAACAATGCAGAGTTGAAGATAAGAGTGGGTGTTGGGCCATTATTGATTCACATAGGAAACCATTGAGCTTGAAAAACCCAGCAGCGTTGCAGTTCTTCACACAAACCTGTGCCCCTGGCACCTACTACCAGAGGATGGAGCAGAAAATAAGGAACAGAACCGCAACACTGTTCCCCAACAACAAAATAAAGTTCTGAACCGGTTCTGAACCGGTTTATGTCGTTGTACCTGTGAAATCAACTGTTTTTTAAGTTTAGCTCATTGAGTTACTTCACCAATCAGTGCGGATAGAGCAGGCGTGATGGACAAACAAGTGTAGCCGATGACACAAAATGCAGCTGGAATTTTGAGGGTGGGGAGAGGCTGAGATGATGGAGGAGAAGGCTTGAAGGCAGGGTGGGGAGAGAGTGAGAGGGTTGAGGAGGAGGCTTGAAGGCAGGGTGGGGAGAGAGTGAGAGGGTTGAGGAGCAGGCTTGAAGGCAGGGTGGAGAGAGAGTGAGAGGGTTGAGGAGCAGGCTTGAAGGCAGGGTGGAGAGAGAGTGAGAGGGTTGAGGAGCAGACTTGAAGGCAGGGAGGGGAGAGAACTAGAGGGTTGAGGAGGAGGCTTGAAGGCAGGGTGGGGAGAGAGAGAGAGTTGAGGAGGAGGCTTGAAGGCAGGGTGGGGAGAGAACTAGAGGGTTGAGGAGCAGTCTTGAAGGCAGGGTGGGGAGAGAACTAGAGGGTTGAGGAGCAGGCTTGAAGGCAGGGTGGGGAGAGAACTAGAGGGTTGAGGATGAGGCTTGAAGGCAGGGTGGGGAGAGAACTAGAGGGTTGAGGAGCAGGCTTGAAGGCAGGGTGGGGAGAGAACTAGAGGGTTGAGGAGCAGGCTTGAAGGCAGGGTGGGGAGAGAACTAGAGGGTTGAGGAGGAGACTTGAAGGCAGGGTGGGGAGAGAACTAGAGGGTTGAGGAGCAGGCTTGAAGGCAGGGTGGGGAGAGAACTAGAGGGTTGAGGAGCAGGCTTGAAGGCAGGGTGGGGAGAGAACTAGAGGGTTGAGGAAAAGGCTTGAAGGCAGGGTGGTCTTATAGTATTTACGGAGGTATTTTTACTCTTTAAACTGTTGTTAACAAAGAGACACACCCCACCCCACCTTGAGTTCACGAGACGCTGCTGTTCTGTCCCGCTGATGCATAGACAAAACAGCCAGATTTATTTAAACCAAGTCCTCGTTCAGCCACGACTCTGTGAAGGATGTTACAGTTCTTCATGTCGATAGGACAGTTTGTTCTCCAGTACGTCCACCAATAGAGAAGATTCATTCACTTCCCTTTTCAGAGTTTTTAATTTGTTACATTTGTTTTTTACTTGACCTTTTATTTAACCAGGTCGGGCCAGGTGAGAACACCTTTTATTTAACCAGGTCGGGCCAGGTGAGAACTCCTTTTATTTAACCAGGTCGGGCCAGGTGAGAACACCTTTTATTTAACCAGGTCGGGCCAGGTGAGAACTCCTTTTATTTAACCAGGTCGGGCCAGGTGAGAACACCTTTATTTAACCAGGTCGGCCAGGTGAGAACACCTTTTATTTAACCAGGTCGGGCCAGGTGAGAACACCTTTTATTTAACCAGGTCGGGCCAGGTGAGAACACCTTTTATTTAACCAGGTCGGGCCAGGTGAGAACACCTTTTATTCAACCAGGTCGGCCAGGTGAGAACACCTTTATTTAACCAGGTCGGCCAGGTGAGAACACCTTTTATTTAACCAGGTCGGGCCAGGTGAGAACTCCTTTTATTTAACCAGGTCGGGCCAGGTGAGAACACCTTTATTTAACCAGGTCGGCCAGGTGAGAACACCTTTTATTTAACCAGGTCGGGCCAGGTGAGAACACCTTTTATTTAACCAGGTCGGGCCAGGTGAGAACACCTTTTATTTAACCAGGTAGGCTAGTTGAGAACACCTTTTATTTAACCAGGTCGGGCCAGGTGAGAACACCTTTTATTTAACCAGGTCGGGCCAGGTGAGAACACCTTTTATTTAACCAGGTCGGCTAGTTGAGAACACCTTTTATTTAACCAGGTCGGGCCAGGTGAGAACACCTTTTATTTAACCAGGTCGGGCCAGGTGAGAACACCTTTTATTTAACCAGGTCGGGCCAGGTGAGAACACCTTTTATTTAACCAGGTTGGGCCAGGTGAGAACACCTTTTATTTAACCAGGTCGGGCCAGGTGAGAACACCTTTTATTTAACCAGGTCGGCCAGGTGAGAACTCCTTTTATTTAACCAGGTCGGGCCAGGTGAGAACTCCTTTTATTTAACCAGGTCGGGCCAGGTGAGAACACCTTTATTTAACCAGGTCGGCCAGGTGAGAACACCTTTTATTTAACCAGGTCGGGCCAGGTGAGAACACCTTTTATTTAACCAGGTCGGGCCAGGTGAGAACACCTTTTATTTAACCAGGTAGGCTAGTTGAGAACACCTTTTATTTAACCAGGTCGGGCCAGGTGAGAACACCTTTTATTTAACCAGGTCGGGCCAGGTGAGAACACCTTTTATTTAACCAGGTCGGCTAGTTGAGAACACCTTTTATTTAACCAGGTCGGGCCAGGTGAGAACACCTTTTATTTAACCAGGTCGGGCCAGGTGAGAACACCTTTTATTTAACCA
The DNA here is from genome assembly GCF_013265735.2 of Oncorhynchus mykiss. NCBI lineage: Eukaryota > Metazoa > Chordata > Actinopteri > Salmoniformes > Salmonidae > Oncorhynchus > Oncorhynchus mykiss. Next base: position 74,045,804 of record NC_048582.1, on the reverse strand, counting down.
GGTCGGGCCAGGTGAGAACACCTTTTATTTAACCAGGTTGGGCCAGGTGAGAACACCTTTTATTTAACCAGGTCGGGCCAGGTGAGAACACCTTTTATTTAACCAGGTCGGCCAGGTGAGAACTCCTTTTATTTAACCAGGTCGGGCCAGGTGAGAACACCTTTTATTTAACCAGGTCGGGCCAGGTGAGAACACCTTTTATTTAACCAGGTCGGGCCAGGTAGGAACACCTTTTATTTAACCAGGTCGGGCCAGGTGAGAACACCTTTTATTTAACCAGGTCGGGCCAGGTGAGAACACCTTTCTTTAACCAGGTAGGCTAGTTGAGAACACCTTTATTTAACCAGGTAGGGCCAGGTGAGAACACCTTTTATTTAACCAGGTCGGGCCAGGTGAGAACACCTTTTATTTAACCAGGTCGGGCCAGGTGAGAACACCTTTTATTTAACCAGGTCGGGCCAGGTGAGAACACCTTTTATTTAACCAGGTCGGGCCAGGTGAGAACACCTTTTATTTAACCAGGTCGGGCCAGGTGAGAACACCTTTTATTTAACCAGGTCGGGCCAGGTGAGAACACCTTTTATTTAACCAGGTCGGGCCAGGTGAGAACACCTTTTATTTAACCAGGTCGGCCAGGTGAGAACACCTTTTATTTAACCAGGTCGGGCCAGGTGAGAACACCTTTTATTTAACCAGGTCGGCCAGGTGAGAACACCTTTTATTTAACCAGGTCGGGCCAGGTGAGAACACCTTTTATTTAACCAGGTCGGGCCAGGTGAGAACACCTTTTATTCAACCAGGTCGGGCCAGGTGAGAACTCCTTTTATTTAACCAGGTCGGGCCAGGTGAGAACACCTTTTATTTAACCAGGTCGGGCCAGGTGAGAACACCTTTTATTTAACCAGGTCGGGCCAGGTGAGAACACCTTTTATTTAACCAGGTCGGGCCAGGTGAGAACACCTTTTATTTAACCAGGTCGGCTAGTTGAGAACACCTTTTATTTAACCAGGTCGGGCCAGGTGAGAACACCTTTTATTTAACCAGGTCGGCTAGTTGAGAACACCTTTTATTTAACCAGGTCGGCCAGGTGAGAACACCTTTTATTTAACCAGGTCGGCCAGGTGAGAACACCTTTTATTTAACCAGGTCGGGCCAGGTGAGAACACCTTTTATTTAACCAGGTCGGGCCAGGTGAGAACACCTTTTATTTAACCAGGTCGGGCCAGGTGAGAACACCTTTTATTTAACCAGGTCGGGCCAGGTGAGAACACCTTTTATTTAACCAGGTCGGGCCAGGTGAGAACACCTTTATTTAACCAGGTCGGCTAGTTGAGAACACCTTTTATTTAACCAGGTCGGGCCAGGTGAGAACACCTTTTATTTAACCAGGTCGGGCCAGGTGAGAACACCTTTTATTTAACCAGGTCGGGCCAGGTGAGAACACCTTTTATTTAACCAGGTCGGGCCAGGTGAGAACACCTTTTATTTAACCAGGTCGGGCCAGGTGAGAACACCTTTTATTTAACCAGGTCGGGCCAGGTAGGAACACCTTTTATTTAACCAGGTCGGGCCAGGTGAGAACACCTTTTATTTAACCAGGTCGGGCCAGGTGAGAACACCTTTATTTAACCAGGTAGGCTAGTTGAGAACACCTTTATTTAACCAGGTAGGGCCAGGTGAGAACACCTTTTATTTAACCAGGTCGGGCCAGGTGAGAACACCTTTTATTTAACCAGGTCGGGCCAGGTGAGAACACCTTTTATTTAACCAGGTCGGGCCAGGTGAGAACACCTTTTATTTAACCAGGTCGGGCCAGGTGAGAACACCTTTTATTTAACCAGGTCGGGCCAGGTGAGAACACCTTTTATTTAACCAGGTCGGGCCAGGTGAGAACACCTTTTATTTAACCAGGTCGGGCCAGGTGAGAACACCTTTTATTTAACCAGGTCGGCCAGGTGAGAACACCTTTTATTTAACCAGGTCGGGCCAGGTGAGAACACCTTTTATTTAACCAGGTCGGCCAGGTGAGAACACCTTTTATTTAACCAGGTCGGGCCAGGTGAGAACACCTTTTATTTAACCAGGTCGGGCCAGGTGAGAACACCTTTTATTCAACCAGGTCGGGCCAGGTGAGAACTCCTTTTATTTAACCAGGTCGGGCCAGGTGAGAACACCTTTTATTTAACCAGGTCGGGCCAGGTGAGAACTCCTTTTATTTAACCAGGTCGGGCCAGGTGAGAACACCTTTTATTTAACCAGGTCGGGCCAGGTGAGAACACCTTTTATTTAACCAGGTCGGCTAGTTGAGAACACCTTTTATTTAACCAGGTCGGGCCAGGTGAGAACACCTTTTATTTAACCAGGTCGGCTAGTTGAGAACACCTTTTATTTAACCAGGTCGGCCAGGTGAGAACACCTTTTATTTAACCAGGTCGGCCAGGTGAGAACACCATTTATTTAACCAGGTCGGGCCAGGTGAGAACACCTTTTATTTAACCAGGTCGGGCCAGGTGAGAACACCTTTTATTTAACCAGGTCGGCCAGGTGAGAACACCTTTTATTTAACCAGGTCGGGCCAGGTGAGAACACCTTTTATTTAACCAGGTCGGGCCAGGTGAGAACACCTTTTATTTAACCAGGTCGGCCAGGTGAGAACACCTTTTATTTAACCAGGTCGGCCAGGTGAGAACACCTTTTATTTAACCAGGTCGGGCCAGGTGAGAACACCTTTTATTTAACCAGGTCGGCCAGGTGAGAACTCCTTTTATTTAACCAGGTCGGCCAGGTGAGAACACCTTTTATTTAACCAGGTCGGCCAGGTGAGAACTCCTTTTATTTAACCAGGTCGGCCAGGTGAGAACACCTTTTATTTAACCAGGTCGGGCCAGGTGAGAACACCTTTTATTTAACCAGGTCGGGCCAGGTGAGAACACCTTTTATTTAACCAGGTAGGCCAGGTGAGAACACCTTTTATTTAACCAGGTCGGGCCAGGTGAGAACACCTTTTATTTAACCAGGTCGGGCCAGGTGAGAACACCTTTTATTTAACCAGGTCGGGCCAGGTGAGAACACCTTTTATTTAACCAGGTCGGGCCAGGTGAGAACACCTTTATTTAACCAGGTCGGGCCAGGTGAGAACACCTTTTATTTAACCAGGTCGGGCCAGGTGAGAACACCTTTTATTTAACCAGGTCGGCTAGTTGAGAACACCTTTTATTTAACCAGGTCGGGCCAGGTGAGAACACCTTTTATTTAACCAGGTCGGCTAGTTGAGAACACCTTTTATTTAACCAGGTCGGGCCAGGTGAGAACACCTTTTATTTAACCAGGTCGGGCCAGGTGAGAACACCTTTTATTTAACCAGGTCGGGCCAGGTGAGAACACCTTTTATTTAACCAGGTCGGGCCAGGTGAGAACACCTTTATTTAACCAGGTCGGCTAGTTGAGAACACCTTTTATTTAACCAGGTCGGGCCAGGTGAGAACACCTTTTATTTAACCAGGTCGGGCCAGGTGAGAACACCTTTTATTTAACCAGGTCGGGCCAGGTGAGAACACCTTTTATTTAACCAGGTCGGGCCAGGTGAGAACACCTTTATTTAACCAGGTCGGGCCAGGTGAGAACACCTTTTATTTAACCAGGTCGGGCCAGGTGAGAACACCTTTTATTTAACCAGGTCGGCTAGTTGAGAACACCTTTTATTCAACCAGGTCGGCTAGTTGAGAACACCTTTATTTAACCAGGTCGGCTAGTTGAGAACACCTTTATTTAACCAGGTAGGCTAGTTGAGAACACCTTTATTTAACCAGGTAGGCTAGTTGAGAACACCTTTTATTCAACCAGGTCGGGCCAGGTGAGAACACGTTCTCATTTACAACTGAGACCTCTGGCCAAGAATAAAGCAAAGCAGTTCGACACAAACAACAACAACAACAACAACAAAAGAGTTATATAGTAAACAAAAGTACAGTCAATACAAACCCCAATAGAAATAAATCTATGTACAAGGACACGGGTGAGAAGTCCTTCGCCGCTGAGTCATTGAAGTAGAATTGGTCATCCAAACGGAGTTTAGTGAATCAGTATGTTCAACGTCAGCTAAACTAAAACCACTAAATACACGACAGGCCAGGAGCCTGTAAAATGGCTGCTATACAGCGCCATTCAGTTCCATTCCACTACACAGAAAAAGGAGAGATGCATAGGAAGATTGAGAGACATTGAGAGAGAGATTGATAAGAGAGGAAGCTAGATAGAGAGGTGGGGGATGGGAAGGGAAGGGAAGGGAAGAGAAGAGCAGATAGAGAGGTGGGTGTTGGGAAGGGAAGAGAAGGGAAGATAAGCGCAGATAGAGAGGTGGGGGTTGGGAAGGGAAGAGAAGGGAAGGGAAGAGAAGCGCAGATAGAGAGGTGGGGGTTGGGAAGGGAAGGGAAGAGAAGAGCAGATAGAGAGGTGGGGGTTGGGAAGGGAAGAGAAGATAGAGAGGTGGGGGTTGGGAAGGGAAGAGAAGAGCAGATAGAGAGGTGGGGGTTGGGAAGGGAATAGAAGAGAAGAGAAGAGCAGATAGAGAGGTGGGGGTTGGGAAGGGAAGGGAAGAGAAGAGCAGATAGAGAGCTGGGGGTTGGGAAGGGAAGGGAAGGGAAGGGAAGAGAAGAGCAGATAGAGAGGTGGGGGTTGGGAAGGGAAGAGAAGATAGAGAGGTGGGGGTTGGGAGGAGAGGAGAAGAGAAGAGAATATAGAGAGGTGGGGGTTGGGAAGGGAAGGGAAGAGAAGAGCAGATAGAGGGGTGGGGGTTGGGAAGATAAGAGAAGAGCAGATAGAGAGGTGGGGGTTGGGAAGAGATGAGAAGAGAAGTGCCGATAGAGAGGTGGGGGTTGGGAAGAGAAGAGAAGGGAAGGGAAGAGGAGTGCAGATAGAGAGGTGGGGGTTGGGAAGAGAAGAGAAGAGAAGAGCAGATAGAGAGGTGGGGGTTGGGAAGGGAAGAGAAGGGAAGGGAAGAGAAGCGCAGATAGAGAGGTGGGGGTTGGGAAGGGAAGAGAAGGGAAGGGAAGAGAAGCGCAGATAGAGAGGTGGGGGTTGGGAAGGGAAGAGAAGGGAAGGGAAGAGGAGTGCAGATAGAGAGGTGGGGGTTGGGAAGGGAAGAGAAGGGAAGGGAAGAGAAGCGCAGATAGAGAGGTGGGGGTTGGGAAGGGAAGAGAAGGGAAGGGAAGAGAAGCGCAGATAGAGAGGTGGGGGTTGGGAAGGGAAGAGAAGGGAAGAGCAGATAGAGAGGTGGGGGTTGGGAAGGGAAGAGAAGGGAAGGGAAGAGAAGCGCAGATAGAGAGGTGGGGGTTGGGAAGGGAAGAGAAGGGAAGGGAAGAGAAGCGCAGATAGAGAGGTGGGGGTTGGGAAGGGAAGAGAAGGGAAGGGAAGAGGAGTGCAGATAGAGAGGTGGGGGTTGGGAAGGGAAGGGAAGGGAATAGAAGAGCAGATAGAGAGGTGGGGGTTGGGAATGGAAGGAAAGGGAAGAGAAGAGCAGATAGAGAGGTGGGGGTTGGGAAGGGAAGAGAAGATAGAGAGGTGGGGGTTGGGAAGGGAAGAGAAGAGCAGATAGAGAGGTGGGGGTTGGAAAGGGAAGAGAAGAGAAGAGAAGAGCAGATAGAGAGGTGGGGGTTGGGAAGGGAAGAGAAGGGAAGAGAAGCGCAGATAGAGAGGTGGGGGTTGGGAAGGGAAGAGAAGGGAAGGGAAGAGAAGCGCAGATAGAGAGGTGGGGGTTGGGAAGGGAAGGGAAGGGAAGAGAAGAGCAGATAGAGAGGTGGGGGTTGGGAAGGGAAGAGAAGATAGAGAGGTGGGGGTTGGGAAGGGAAGAGAAGAGCAGATAGAGAGGTGGGGGTTGGGAAGGGAAGAGAAGAGAAGAGAAGAGCAGATACAGAGGTGGGGGTTGGGAAGGGAAGAGAAGGGAAGAGAAGCGCAGATAGAGAGGTGGGGGTTGGGAAGGCAAGAGAAGATAGAGAGGTGGGGGTTGGGAAGGGAAGAGAAGAGAAGAGCAGATAGAGAGGTGGGGGTTGGAAAGGGAAGAGAAGAGAAGAGAAGAGCAGATAGAGAGGTGGGGGTTGGGAAGGGAAGAGAAGGGAAGAGAAGCGCAGATAGGGAGGTGGGGGTTGGGAAGGGAAGAGAAGGGAAGGGAAGAGAAGCGCAGATAGAGAGGTGGGGGTTGGGAAGGGAAGGGAAGGGAAGAGAAGAGCAGATAGAGAGGTGGGGGTTGGGAAGGGAAGAGAAGAGCAGATAGAGAGGTGGGGGTTGGGAAGAGAAGAGAAGAGCAGATAGAGAGGTGGGGGTTGGGAAGAGAAGAGAAGAGCAGATAGAGAGTTGGGGGTTGGGAAGAGAAGAGAAGAGCAGATAGAGAGGTGGGGGTTGGGAAGGGAAGAGAAGGGAAGGGAAGAGAAGCGCAGATAGAGAGGTGGGGGTTGGGAAGGGAAGAGAAGGGAAGGGAAGAGAAGCGCAGATAGAGAGGTGGGGGTTGGGAAGGGAAGAGAAGGGAAGGGAAGAGGAGTGCAGATAGAGAGGTGGGGGTTGGGAAGGGAAGGGAAGGGAATAGAAGAGCAGATAGAGAGGTGGGGGTTGGGAATGGAAGGAAAGGGAAGAGAAGAGCAGATAGAGAGGTGGGGGTTGGGAAGGGAAGAGAAGATAGAGAGGTGGGGGTTGGGAAGGGAAGAGAAGAGCAGATAGAGAGGTGGGGGTTGGAAAGGGAAGAGAAGAGAAGAGAAGAGCAGATAGAGAGGTGGGGGTTGGGAAGGGAAGAGAAGGGAAGAGAAGCGCAGATAGAGAGGTGGGGGTTGGGAAGGGAAGAGAAGGGAAGGGAAGAGAAGCGCAGATAGAGAGGTGGGGGTTGGGAAGGGAAGGGAAGGGAAGAGAAGAGCAGATAGAGAGGTGGGGGTTGGGAAGGGAAGAGAAGATAGAGAGGTGGGGGTTGGGAAGGGAAGAGAAGAGCAGATAGAGAGGTGGGGGTTGGGAAGGGAAGAGAAGAGAAGAGAAGAGCAGATACAGAGGTGGGGGTTGGGAAGGGAAGAGAAGGGAAGAGAAGCGCAGATAGAGAGGTGGGGGTTGGGAAGGCAAGAGAAGATAGAGAGGTGGGGGTTGGGAAGGGAAGAGAAGAGAAGAGCAGATAGAGAGGTGGGGGTTGGAAAGGGAAGAGAAGAGAAGAGAAGAGCAGATAGAGAGGTGGGGGTTGGGAAGGGAAGAGAAGGGAAGAGAAGCGCAGATAGGGAGGTGGGGGTTGGGAAGGGAAGAGAAGGGAAGGGAAGAGAAGCGCAGATAGAGAGGTGGGGGTTGGGAAGGGAAGGGAAGGGAAGAGAAGAGCAGATAGAGAGGTGGGGGTTGGGAAGGGAAGAGAAGAGCAGATAGAGAGGTGGGGGTTGGGAAGAGAAGAGAAGAGCAGATAGAGAGGTGGGGGTTGGGAAGAGAAGAGAAGAGCAGATAGAGAGTTGGGGGTTGGGAAGAGAAGAGAAGAGCAGATAGAGAGGTGGGGGTTGGGAAGAGAAGAGAAGATCAGATAGAGAGGTGGGGGTTGGGAAGGGAAGAGAAGAGAAGAGCAGATACAGAGGTGGGGGTTGGGAAGGGAAGGGAAGGGAAGAGAAGAGCAGATAGAGAGGTGGGGGTTGGGATGGGAAGAGAAGAGCAGATAGAGAGGTGGGGGTTGGGAATGGAAGAGAAGATAGAGAGGTGGGGGTTGGGAGGAGAGGAGAAGAGAAGAGAATATAGAGAGGTGGGGGTTGGGAAGGGAAGGGAAGAGAAGAGCAGATAGAGGGGTGGGGGTTGGGAAGATAAGAGAAGAGCAGATAGAGAGGTGGGGGTTGAGAGTAGAGGAGAAGAGCAGATAGAGAGGTGGGGGTTGGGAAGAGATGAGAAGAGAAGAGCCGATAGAGAGGTGGGGGTTGGGAAGAGAAGAGAAGAGAAGAGCAGATAGAGAGGTGGGGGTTGGGAAGAGAAGAGAAGAGAAGAGCAGATAGAGAGGTGGGGGTTGGGAAGGGAAGAGAAGGGAAGAGAAGCGCAGATAGAGAGGTGGGGGTTGGGAAGGGAAGAGAAGATAGAGAGGTGGGGGTTGGGAATGGAAGGAAAGGGAAGAGAAGAGCAGATAGAGAGCTGGGGGTTGGGAAGGCAAGAGAAGATAGAGAGGTGGGGGTTGGGAAGGGAAGAGAAGAGCAGATAGAGAGGTGGGGGTTGGAAAGGGAAGAGAAGAGAAGAGAAGAGCAGATAGAGAGGTGGGGGTTGGGAAGGGAAGAGAAGGGAAGAGAAGCGCAGATAGAGAGTTGGGGGTTGGGAAGGGAAGAGAAGGGAAGGGAAGAGAAGCGCAGATAGAGAGGTGGGGGTTGGGAAGGGAAGGGAAGGGAAGAGAAGAGCAGATAGAGAGGTGGGGGTTGGGAAGGGAAGAGAAGATAGAGAGGTGGGGGTTGGGAAGGGAAGAGAAGAGCAGATAGAGAGGTGGGGGTTGGGAAGGGAAGAGAAGAGAAGAGAAGAGAAGAGCAGATAGAGAGGTAGGGGTTGGGAAGGGAAGGGAAGGGAAGAGAAGAGCAGATAGAGAGGTGGGGGTTGGGATGGGAAGAGAAGAGCAGATAGAGAGGTGGGGGTTGGGAAGGGAAGGGAAGGAAAGAGAAGAGAAGAGCAGATAGAGAGGTGGGGGTTGGGAAGGGAAGAGAAGAGAAGAGCAGATAGAGAGGTGGGGGTTGGGAAGGGAAGAGAAGGGAAGGGAAGAGAAGCGCAGATAGAGAGGTGGGGGTTGGGAAGGGAAGAGAAGGGAAGGGAAGAGAAGCGCAGATAGAGAGGTGGGGGTTGGGAAGGGAAGAGAAGGGAAGGGAAGAGAAGCGCAGATAGAGAGGTGGGGGTTGGGAAGAGAAGAGAAGAGAAGAGCAGATAGAGAGGTGGGGGTTGGGAAGAGAAGAGAAGAGAAGAGCAGATAGAGAGGTGGGGGTTGGGAAGGGAAGAGAAGAGAAGGGAAGAGGAGCGCAGATAGAGAGGTGGGGGTTGGGAAGGGAAGAGAAGGGAAGGGAAGAGAAGCGCAGATAGAGAGGTGGGGGTTGGGAAGGGAAGGGAAGAGAAGAGCAGATAGAGAGGTGGGGGTTGGGAAGGGAAGAGAAGATAGAGAGGTGGGGGTTGGGAAGGGAAGGGAATAGAAGAGCAGATAGAGAGGTGGGGGTTGGGAAGGGAAGGGAAGAGAAGGGAAGGGAAGAGGAGCGCATATAGAGAGGTGGGGGTTGGGAAGGGAAGAGAAGATAGAGAGGTGGGGGTTGGGAGGAGAGGAGAAGAGAAGAGAATATAGAGAGGTGGGGGTTGGGAAGGGAAGGGAAGAGAAGAGCAGATAGAGGGGTGGGGGTTGGGAAGATAAGAGAAGAGCAGATAGAGAGGTGGGGGTTGAGAGTAGAGGAGAAGAGCAGATAGAGAGGTGGGGGTTGGGAAGAGATGAGAAGAGAAGAGCAGATAGAGAGGTGGGGGTTGGGAAGAGATGAGAAGAGAAGAGCCGATAGAGAGGTGGGGGTTGGGAAGAGAAGAGAAGAGCAGATAGAGAGGTGGGGGTTGAGAAGATAAGAGAAGAGAAGAGAAGAGCAGATAGAGAGGTGGGGGTTGGGAAGAGAAGAGAAGAGAAGAGCAGATAGAGAGGTTGGGAAGAGTAGAGTTTGAGTTTTATTTTATTTTATTTTTACAGGGACAGTGCACATTAATCAACATTTCAGTAAAAGTGACGGTTTTAGCCAGCCGGCTCATTTTCAACCGCAGTCCCTGGGCAGGTTATTAATAACAATTACAATATAGACAACAGCAACATAGGACAAGCAAGACATAGCATACAGACAGAGCAACATAGGACAAGCAAGACGTAGCATACAGACAGAGCAACATAGAACAAGCAAGACATAGCATACAGACAGAGCAACGTAGAACAAGCAAGACGTAGCATACAGACAGAGCAACGTAGAACAAGCAAGACGTAGCATACAGACAGAGCAACATAGGACAAGCAAGACGTAGCATACAGACAGAGCAACATAGGACAAGCAAGACGTAGCATACAGACAGAGCAACATAGGACAAGCAAGACGTAGCATACAGACAGAGCAACATAGAACAAGCAAGACGTAGCATACAGACAGAGCAACGTAGAACAAGCAAGACGTAGCATACAGACAGAGCAACATAGAACAAGCAAGACATAGCATACAGACAGAGCAACGTAGAACAAGCAAGACGTAGCATACAGACAGAGCAACATAGGACAAGCAAGACGTAGCATACAGACAGAGCAACATAGGACAAGCAAGACGTAGCATACAGACAGAGCAACATAGGACAAGCAAGACGTAGCATACAGACAGAGCAACATAGGACAAGCAAGACATAGCATACAGACAGAGCAACATAGGACAAGCAAGACATAGCATACAGACAGAGCAACATAGAACAAGCAAGACGTAGCATACAGACAGAGCAACATAGAACAAGCAAGACATAGCATACAGACAGAGCAACATAGAACAAGCAAGACGTAGCATACAGACAGAGCAACATAGAACAAGCAAGACGTAGCACACAGACAGAGCAACATAGAACAAGCAAGACAGAAGAAGAAGGCCGGATAGAGAAAAAGAGAGAGAGAGATTGATATGTCTGTGTGTATTAGAGAGGTAGAGGCAGTGCAGGATGAGGTGACATGCTCAACTAGTAGCAGAGAGCCAGGCAGAAACAAGGTTCCAGTGGTCACCATGGCAACACCATAAAGACCAGTCCCCAAGGCAATTAGACTAGTGTTTTGGGCTGGGGGAGTGTAAGGGCAGAGAGAGAGTGTGTGTGAACAATAATTATGGCTGGAAAACACACACAGTCATAACGACATAGAGGGAGACAGTAGAGACTGAATGAAAACTGTCAGGGATGTGTGTGGGGGGTTGGAGGACGAGGGTGTGTGTGGGGGGGATGGAGAAAGAGGGTGTTTGTGGGGGGGGGGTGGGGGACGAGGGTGTGTGTGGGGGGGGTTGGAGGACGAGGGTGTGTGGGGGGATGGAGGACAAGGGTGTGTGGGGGGATGGAAGACGAGAGGGTGTGTGTGGGGGGATGTAGGGCAAGGGTGTGTGGGGGGGTTGGAGGGTAAGGATGTGTGGGGGGTTGGAGGACGAGTTGGAGGATGAGGGTGTGTGGGGGGGGTTGGAGGTCGGGTGAGTGTGGGGGGGTTGGAGGACGAGGGTGTGTGGGGGGATGGAGGACGAGGGTATGTGGGAGAATGGAGGGTGAGGGGGTGTGGGGGGTTGGAGGACGAGGGTGTGTGGGGGGGTTGGAGGACGAGGGTGTGTGGGGGGTTGTAGGACGAGGGTGTGGCAGGGGTTGGAGGATGACGGTGTGTGGGGGGGATGGAGGACATGGGTGTGTGGGGGGGTTGGAGGACGAGGGTGTGTGGGGGGTTCGAGGATGAGGGTGTGTGTGGGGGGATGGAGGATGGGGGTGTGTGTGGGGTTGGAGGACGAGGGTGTGTGGGGGGATGGAGGACGAGGGTGTGTGGGGGGATGGAGGACGAGGGTGTGTGGGGGGATGGAGGACGAGGGTGTGTGGGGGGATGAAGGACGAGGGTGAATGGGGGGGATGAGAGGGCAGGGGTGTGTGTTCATGTGAATCAGTATTTCGGTTTATGACTTTAGAACTGCCTCCTTGACGTGTCAGAGTTTATCGATGGCTGCATTTGACTGTATTGAAAGAAAACAGGATAATCTCCCTTCCCTCTCATCCTCTCTCCACCACTCCTCTCCCCTCCCTCTCATCCTCTCTCCACCACTCCCCTCCCCTCCCTCTCATCCTCTCTCCACCACTCCTCTCCCCTCCCTCTCATCCTCTCTCCACCACTCCCCTCCCCTCCCTCTCATCCTCTCTCCACCACTCCTCTCCCCTCCCTCTCATCCTCTCTCCACCACTCCTCTCCCCTCCCTCTCATCCTCTCTCCACCACTCCTCTCCCTTCCCTCTCATCCTCTCTCCACCACTCCTCTCCCCTCCCTCTCATCCTCTCTCCACCACTCCTCTCCCCTCCCTCTCATCCTCTCTCTACCACTCCTCTCCCCCTCATCCTCTCTCCACCACTCCCCTCCCTTCCCCCTCCTCTCTCCACCACTCCTCTCCCCTCCCCCTCATCCTCTCTCCACCACTCCCCTCCCTTCCCCCTCCTCTCTCTACCACTCCTCTCCCCTCCCTCTCATCCTCTCTCCACCACTCCTCTCCCCTCCCTCTCATCCTCTCTCCACCACTCCCCTCCCCTCCCTCTCATCCTCTCTCCACCACTCCTCTCCCCTCCCTCTCATCCTCTCTCCACCACTCCCCTCCCCTCCCTCTCATCCTCTCTCCACCACTCCTCTCCCCTCCCTCTCATCCTCTCTCCACCACTCCCCTCCCCTCCCTCTCATCCTCTCTCCACCACTCCTCTCCCCTCCCTCTCATCCTCTCTCCACCACTCCCCTCCCCTCCCTCTCATCCTCTCTCCTCCACTCCCCTCCTCCTCTCTCCACCACTCCTCTCCCCTCCCTCTCATCCTCTCTCCACCACTCCCCTCCCCTCCCCCTCATCCTCTCTCCTCCACTCCCCTCCTCCTCTCTCCACCACTCCCCTCCCCTCCCTCTCATCCTCTCTCCACCACTCCTCTCCCCTCCCTCTCATCCTCTCTCCACCACTCCCCTCCCCTCCCTCTCATCCTCTCTCCTCCACTCCCCTTCTCCTCTCTCCACCACTCCTCTCCCCTCCCTCTCATCCTCTCTCCACCACTCCCCTCCCCTCCCCCTCATCCTCTCTCCTCCACTCCCCTCCTCCTCTCTCCACCACTCCTCTCCCCTCCCTCTCATCCTCTCTCCACCACTCCCCTCCCCTCCCCCTCATCCTCTCTCCTCCACTCCCCTCCTCCTCTCTCCACCACTCCTCTCCCCTCCCTCTCATCCTCTCTCCACCACTCCCCTCCCCTCCCCCTCATCCTCTCTCCACCACTCCCCTCCTCCTCTCTCCACCACTCCTCTCCCTTCCCTTCCCCCTCATCCTCTCTCCTCCACTCCTCCTCTCTCCTCCACTCCCCTCCCCCTCTACCTCACTCCTACACTCCCCTCCTCCTCCTCTCTCCTCCTCTTCCTCTCTCTTCCACTCCCCTCCTCCTCCACTCCCCTCTCTCCTCCATTCCCCCCTTCCTCTCCTCCCCTCCCCCTCCCCCTCCTCCTCTCTCCTACACTCCCCTCCTCCTCCTTCTCCTCTCTCCTCCTCTTCCTGTCTCTTCCACTCCCCTCCTCCTCCTCTCTCCTCCATTCCCCCCCTTCCTCTCCTCCCCTCCCCTCCCCCTCCACCTCTCTCCTCCACTCCCCTCCCCCTCCTCCAGTTGAAACTGGAGCAGCAGCACGGCCAGGTGGACTGGGGACAGCAAGGAGTCATCATGTCAGGTAGTCCTGAGGAATGGTCCTAGGGCTCAGGTCCTCCCGAGATAGAGAAAGAAAGAGAGAAGGAGAGAATTAGAAAGAGCATACTTAAATTCACACAGGACACCGGATAGGACAGGAGAAGTACTCCAGATATAACAAACTGACCCTAGCCCCCCGGCGCATAAACTACTGCAGCATAAATACTGGAGGCTGAGACAGGAGACATTGTGGCCCCAACTGAGGACACCCCCGGACAGGGCCAAGCAGGAAGGCTATAACCCCACCCACTTTGCCAAAGCACAGCCCCCACATCACTAGAGGGATATCTTCAACCACCAACCTACTATCCTGAGACAAGGCCGAGTATAGCCCACAAAGATCTCCGCCCCGGCACAACCCAAGGTGGGTCGCCAACCCAGACAGGAAGATCACATCAGTGACTCAACCCACTCAAGTGACGCACCCCTCCTAGTGACGGCATGGAAGAGCACCAGTAAGCCCCAACAACCCCTGTAATAGGGTTAGATGCAGAGAATCCCAGTGGAAAGAGGGGAACCGGCCAGGCAGAGACAGCAAGGGCGGTTTGTTGCTCCAGAGCCTTTTCGTTCACCTTCACACTCCTGGACCAGACTACACTCAATCATATGACCCACTGAAGAGATGAGTCTTCAGTAAAGACTTAAAGGTTGAGACCGAGTCTGCGTCTCTC